>NC_056739.1:1480042906-1480117906 GCF_019279795.1 Protopterus annectens
TCTTATCTTGTATGTTGCATCTTGAGGCCCAAATTACACTGTCAGTCATTAAGTCCCATATAAGACCACATTATAGTAGCAGACCATATGAACAAAATAATTCTGTGCTTGTGCAGGCTGCCAACAGTAAGCTCTTACCCCTACCTCCACCATGGAGTCTATGAGAGGATTGTTGCAACCTAATATAAGAGAAGTAGTGTGAAAGTGTTGTCTCTGAAGGAAGCGATCTGTCTTTTTGGCCCACTATTAACATGCTATGCTTTTCCCATACATCAGCTAACTAGGGTTACCACCTGTCCCACTTTGCGAGGGACAGTCCCTGTTTGGGCAGTTGTGTCCTGACAAAAAATATTAAAAATGGCAAATGTCCTGAGATGGTAGGACATAATTATGTCCCATATGTTATGTAATAGTTGCATAAAATAATTATTTCTGTATCTAAAATACCTAAATGTTACAAGAAACAGAATAAGCAACTAAACTGCTACAAGAATAAGCTTTTATTTAGGCAAAAAAGTAAAGTTCTATCCTTTGTACTGACCGTGGGTATGTGTCGGCCTGTAAAATCAGATATGTGTTCTGAAAATGTCCCATCTTGGTCATTTGAAAAGGTGGCAACCCTACAGCTAACTGCAGACATGATTGGGTTGTTATTTCCAAATGAAGTGTCTTTATCATAAGATTAATGTTCAGCCTTTATATGAAAACCTTCACGACTCTCTAAGAGTAAAATCATTTCCATTATCACAAATGTGCTGGTTGTGTTACATGTGCTAAAAAACTTTTTTTTATTTAATAAGTACTGCCACCAGTTCAGACGCACCGGGGAGAGAAATTCTCGTAGAGCATTGAAGTCTGTCACTATATTGTTTTGGGGATCCCACACATCTAGAACAAAAATATTCTCTTTGTTTGACCCCCCCATGACCTCTCTGCCGTTGCAATCTAACTTTTCCTGTATTAGCCTATTTATTTCCTTCACCCCTCACCCACAGGAGGTCAGACTGTACAGCAAAATTCCACGATATCCCTAGACATAGGTAGACCCCCCCCCCCGGGAAGGAATGGCCTTAGCTGCTTTTCAACTGATGAAGTCACCATGCTCCTCTAAGAAGCATGACTCCCAAGAAGGGGCTGGTACTGATGAGGCCAGGAGCAGGGATTTTTTGGAATTAAGGAGAAAGGAAACCCTAACTGGATGGAGCAAGAATGATATTACAAATGTCACCACCTATAATGCCTCCCTGCTTATGACCCTGCCACCACTAATGGTAGTCTGCCTGCAGCCAAGGAGACATGCTCCAGCCTCTAACTGTGAAATGCCCATAGATATAAGCCCATTCCTCTGCCTCTAGATGGGTAGGCAGATATAAGCCCCTCATTCCCATTCCCTAGCCTGCCCTCCCAGTGTCTGAGGCACTAGTCATATTGGGATTATCTGAGCAGTCAGGGCTCTAGCCCTCTATGTCATGGAACCAGGCTAAGAATTACATATCTGATTCATCACAAGCTAGGATATAAACAGGTTATCTACTCTAAGGCTTGAATTATCCCAGAGACACAGAACAAGGCTCGGAGAAGCTTATTTACATGAAAGATAGGATACTTGGTTTTCTAGTCAAATGTCTAATCCACATGGAACCCATATTTTGGGTGAAATTTACTTCAGTAGGAGGTGATGTAGTCTAGGTGAATAACAAAAAGTTATTGGTGTCCCCAAGAGGGTATGACTCATTCTTGTCCTCAAATATTACCAACAGAGGGATGCTGTAGTATAAGCACAAAGATTTGGGAGACCCACTCCGCCCCCAATTCTTAATACAAACAGCTTTTTGATGCTAATCCTTGGTTGCCTACTGTTACAGAGTTTACGGGAGTAGAAGAGATAATGCAGGGAAGATGCCTAATATAGAACATACTTTTAGAGAATAGTATCATTTTAATTACTTGGACCCTACTATGAAAGGATAAGAAACATACTTTTAGAGAATAGTATCATTTTAATTACTCGGACCCTACTATGAAAGGATAAGAAACATACTTTTAGAGAATTGTATCATTTTAATTACTCGGACCCTACTATGAAAGGATAAGAAACATACTTTTAGAGAATAGTATCATTTTAATTACTCGGACCCTACTATGAAAGGATAAGAAACATACTTTTAGAGAATAGTATCATTTTAATTACTTGGACCCTACTATGAAAGGATAAGAAAATTATTTTCCAGTAGTTAATTTTGCCCTGTAACTCCTGCAAAAGAGGTTTAATATTAAGTTTCCAAATTTTTAAGAAATCATGGGAGAGCTGTATTCCAAAGTATGTCTATTGTAATGAAACCTAAATTGGGGGGGGTCTTAGCCAAGTTATTTTGCAGGGCCAGGTAAACTTTATTACGTGGGGAAATAATAATCTTACTATAACTGATGGACAAGCCTGACAACTAGCCAGAATGATGGAACACTTTCAAGAGCTCAGTCATATGATTTTACAGCTACATCAACCACAGTTTGCAATCATCTGCAAACAAAGAGGAGATCAAGAGTTTTGAGCTCTTAACTGGAATGCCCTGATTGCTATATTTGACAGTTAAAACTAATATCAAAGTCTCTGACAGCAGTATAAAGAGTTGGTGATAAGGGGCACTTTTTGCCTAACATCTCTCTTAATGCTAAATGTGTGTGAGTGGGGGGTCATTGATGAAGATCTTGGCTTTTGGATATGCATAAAGTGTTATGCATTTTTAATGAAGCTATGGAGGAATCCTCTACATCTTATTGCTGGCCAAATAAACTCCTAGCAGACTGCACCAAAAGCTTTATTAAACTTTATGCAAATTTCTGCATAGAAATTTGTCTTTGTTTCAGCTATTCTTCAGATTAAGACATGCCAAGATTAGACCTGGACCATCCATGAGCAAAGCAATGTTGTTCTGCTGAGATATTGTGGGCTATAATCTTGTTTAACTTACTGGCCAAGATCCTAGCAAATATTTTAAGTTACAACTGAACTTGGAAATCAGCCTCAACTTGCTTGAGTATAACCTGTTTTTACCTTCTTTAAAGAGCATTATGACTTTTGTTATATTGGAATTAAGGGGAAAGTAACCTTTGTTCAGGATCTTCAAAAGTAGATTAAGTAGGATCAGATCTAGGGTTAACTTAAAATGCTAGGAAAAATCTGGTGTGAGACTATCAAGACCCAGCAACTTCCCTGCATGGAGACCTTCAATAGCTTTTAGAATCCTGGAGAGGGCATTGTCCTGGTTAATAAGATAGTAACTGTGTTAAGAGTTGTTTTTTTAATTGTGCTTGTATAAGAAGCTAAGAGCTGCTGGTGAGGGGTATAGTTAGTTTGTGGTCACTTTCTGATATTCTGCAAACATTTTATTAATCATATAATGATCTCCTTAATTGTTAAAATAACCAATTTCATTAATCATATAAGGATCTCTTTAAGTGTTTAATAGCTATTTCCTGTACTTTTTCCTTAAATTTTCTTACAAGATTGGAAGGTTATACCCTTGTCCCAACAGATGATATTCTGCCTGCCTAATTTTTCCCAAATAAACATATACTGGTAATCTTTAACATTTTGCAGTACTTCCTTTAGTGTAGTATGCATTGCCTTGTCCTTCCGTTTCTATCATGTTTTGCTTGCAGATGTCTAATCTGGCTAATTAGCATCCCCTGATAACATATTTGCTTTCTCTTCTTTTTCTTTATATTGCTAATGAGTAGGGTCAAAATATGTCCCATTCTTTTTCTTCCATTCCATCATTTTCTTTGTTGCTTGTTCATCCTTTTGGACAACAGGTTCAAACTTCCATTATTTAGGACTTTGAGAACGCTGAGAATTTTAGCAGGGCACTTTGTTTGGGTCTCTCTTTTTTTTGGTGACTGGCATTGGATGTTCCCCTCATGCTGTTCCTAGTAATATCTGCATGAAATATTTTAATTTTAGCTCATAGGATCATAGGTGCATAGGTGATTACTAGGCTAATGGCTTAGCCTTAACAAGCCTAGCCAATATAACCTGATTTTACCCAATTTATGGCTTCTGCGGGAAAGAGGATGGCATGGGTTTGTGCCTATCCCTTGAATATCTTGCAGATTGCTCCTGTCCATAAGAGACATAGGTAATATCCCAGGTGTAAGTTTGTGATTCTACATCCATTGATCCAAACTGCATTTGAAGAGGGCCAGGGGAAGGCTCTGCTTAATGTGAATGGGAAGCCTGTTCTGAAGAAGGGATAATCTTTGAGATACATATCTGTCTCTCCAGAATGGTTCGTTTGAGTTGCTGACTAAGTTTATATCCCTAGATCGGGTGACCCTCATGCTGTTTAATTTTCAGATGTGTAGCAGTTCCATCAGGGCTGGATTTGTGAGTTCCTTGTAGGTCAGGCATAGGTCACCCTTTAATAGTCATTAGGAAACAGAGTAAAGGGAAAGAGCTTTTACTCTATCCACAAAATTAAGTTGTTTACACCCTGTATTTTCTTTGTGAGGAACCTCTGAGGTCACTCCAGCTGCTGTAAGTGCCTAGTCAAGTATATGCTAAATGACTCACTGTACTCAATTACTGGTCTAATTAGGGCTGAGTACAGTGGGACTATGATTTCCTTGAATCTTAATGCCATATATTTACTTATAAGTTGTGCCACATAGAAGGGCTTGATCTCCACTGTGGATACATGGTGGTCAAAGTTCAGGCTACTATCTATCTGTGTACTAGATCTCTCACCTCTGAGTCTATTCTTATGTGTGTGTGTGCTACTGATATTGTAATTTGCAGGGGTATTTGACTTTTCAAAGAGTATGATAACGCATATGGTTTTAGGCCATGGTTCTGGCACCAGTCATTTATTTTATTTTTTATTTGTTTAACATTTGTTTAACAGGAAAGCCCAACTTGGAATTAATCCAATTATCAGCAGAGGCCCGGGGAGAAACATTCCAGACGCATGACTTTGTAACATTGGAGGAAACCAGAGTTGTTGTTTTGTTTATCTTTTGGCTTTTCCCGGTTAGGGGTCACCACAGCGGAACTCCGGTCTGCTAATGATTGGCAGTTGGTTTTTATGGTGTCCAGTTGCCAGCCCAACACCCAGCCTTCAACGAAGGCATGCCCATTCAATGCATGTCTTTTGAATGCCCAGTTGACCGTGGGGAGGACATGCAGACTCCACACAGAAGGCACTCCCAACCCAAGCCGAGAATCGAATGGGAGAACCTCTTGCTGTGAGGCAACAACGCTACCGCTGCACCACCGCAGAATATGTTGGAGGAAACCAGAGCACCTGGAGAAAACCCACAAGAATGCAGGATGGACATGCAGACTCCATAAAGAAGGCACTCCAGCCAAGAATTGAACCAGAGAACCTCTTGCTGTGAGGTGACAATGCTACCGCTGCACCACTGTGCCATCCAGTTTGTCTGATCTACACCCTCCTGAAGGATATATACATTACTGTGGGATTTAGTGATTGCCCCCAGCTTGCAGTCATCAGCAAACTTTGTCATCCAGAGGCCTTCCACATTGGCCTTTACTGCAGAGAAAAGCACTGAGCTCTGGGGCACATCACTAATAACTGGTCTCTTGCTGGATCTGGATTCATCCACTTTAACCACATGTGTCTTGTCCATAAGCCAATTAGCTATCCATCTCTTGATGTAAGAATTTATAAGTTTATTTAGAATACCTAAGTGAGGAATTGTGTCAAATGCCTTGACCAGGTCGATATGTACTGTTTTGTCCTCATCCATGGCCTTAGTGACTTTCTCAAAGAAATCCACCAAATTCATTAGGCATGACCTGCCATTGACAAAGTTAAATTGGGGTGGGTCCAGTGTTTGGAAGTTTCCTATATTATTATTTATCAAGTCCAGGATTATTCTTTCCAGGGCCTTACATATAAGACTAGTCAAACTTATAGGTCTGTAATTTCCCGAGTCAGTAGATGGCCATCAAACTCATAGCTCTGTCATTTCTCGGGTCAGTAGATGGCCATTCTTTATGCTGTTGCTGTCCTCCACTCTATCAGGACAAAGCTAATACAGAGGCTGTGGTTAAACAGAGATGCTAATGGTCCTAATCAGTCCTGATTTAAGCTGTTTAAGAGGCAACCTGATATATCGTCAAGCCCCATTTTAGCCATGCTTTTAGCTTTAGCGAGTGCAGTGACAACCTGTTCTTTGGTGATAATTTGCAGTAGAGTGGTGGAGGGTATTTCTTGGGGGAGAAATGGTGGTGATGGGGAGGTGAAATTTGAACTGAAGTTTTCAGCCAGCAGATTTGTTATATCTTCTGGTTGAGCATAGATGATGTCATGTACAACTAATTCTGCACATTGGTGGGTGTTGCCCTTAAGATTGCAGACAAAATGAAAAATGCCTTATGGTTATCCTTAGCTTTGGAGACTATTTTTACCTAAAAGGCTGCTTTCCCTGATTCACTTTTTTAGATTAATGAAGGACTTTTAGCTCTGTTGAGCACATTCCCTCTTACTTCTTAACAGGAATGTCTTTCTTTTGTTGTACAACCTATTAATACCGGGGATCTACCAGGGTGGCTTGTTTTCACAGTTTGACCTGGGGTTTACTTCAGTCTGGTACTGATATTTCTATGCAGTTGTTTACAATGTTGACAATGTATTACAGGGCTTTCGGGTATGCCTCTGCATAAGTTACTGTGTTTTCTGCATTTGGGGGAGCTTTGAAACTAGCTGTGCCATTTGCCTTAGAGAAGTCCTTAAAGTTATTGTGGTTAGGTGAGGAGACTAATTTTATCTTTATTTCAAGGGAGACTGCTTTGTGATCTGATTTTACCAGTGATGACATTACACTAGTAGGTGTGCAGAGCTCTCCCATATTTGTGAGTACTAGATCTAGGATATATTTTCCCCTAGTGGGAGGGCAGACTAGCTGCTCCAGGGCATTTGAATTTACAAACTCAAGAAATCTTTTAGCCAACATGTTAGTGGTTGTGTATGCCTCCAAGTTAATGGAGGGGTAGTTACAATTACCCATGAATATGGTACTGAGCTAGACGGTGAGTGATTCTAGTAACTTCAGATACAATGTATGGGTTTCCTGGTTTATGGAGGGGGACCTGTAACTAGCAAGAGTATGGTAGCGGAGTTTTCCCATGGTTAGTTGTACATGGAGTAGCTCTAATCAGCCTTGAGGTGTGCTTAGCCTTTATGTAGATAGATACACCTTTGCCTTTTGCTCTTTCATGTTTAGTGGGTGGTCAGAACATATGAAAGGCATTATAGCCATACACTGCCGGAGTACTTTCCATGGCTTTGAACCATGTTTCAGTAACTGCACAGATGTCAGCATTCTCCAGGGTGAGGAGTGCTTCTAGGGAATGCAGTTTATTGTTTAGACTCCTAGCACTGAGCAGTACCACCTTTAGCTTGTCTTGAGTCGCTTTTGGTATGCTGGAAGGTTTGTCTGTTTGGCAATGCCTAAAAGGGCACTGTAGGGGTGGAAAATGTTTTTGCCAATATCCAAAAGCCTAGAGGTGACAGGTAAAGACCATCCCTGGTAAGCCAGTGTGGCCTGTCAATCATGTCCTCCCAGGCTGACAAGTATTGGACCCCTTTTGAATGACACCAATAGCTAAGCCAATTGTTAAAGTCGATCATTTTCTGCAAGTATTGTGGCATCATCCTTGGAGACAACAGAATATTGCTCAATGTTAGGCTCATATCTGCCTGTGATGCATATTTTGAGAGCTCAATCATGTATCTCTTCATATAGTCTAAGAAGGTACATCTCAGGTCATTCACACCCATATGGACTATTATTGAGTCATATTGGTACTTAGAAGTAAGTGAACTGAGTGCTTGCATGATCTGGCAAATCCTGGCCCCTGACAGGCAACTAACTGTAACCTTCTCATTTATCCAGCTTGGTAAGAGGGACATTAATATCTCTCACAATGGAGTCTTTTATGACCAGAATATTGGGTTGTGGAGTGTTTCCCCTTATGGGTTTAGTAGTTGAGACACAGTGAGATGTGTCTTTGTGCTCTGGTGGGAATTGTCTGGTTTGTGTGCATGCAGAGTTTCTGAGGACTGTGCCTGAGAGGCCTTTGAAGTTTGGGTAAGTTACATGTGAGCACCTCCGCATATGTGAGTCTATGTGTGTGGTCCTTTGTGGGTATGGTAAGTGATGTATGTGAGTCACTGACAACCTCTTTGTTGCTTGTGTCTGTATATGAGAGTCTAGCCTCCAGTGTCAATGTGTATCTAGATTTCTCACATACTGTATTTGTTTGTTCGAGAATTAAGTTGTCAGTGTACATAAGGCAATTGCTACAGTGCCTCAGGATGCCCATGTCCATGAAGCTGGATGCAGAGATAGAAGGAAAGTGTCCATCCATGGTTGCAAGTCCTAATGTGTAGTTGCAAGAGATAGGAGTGGAGGGTATTTATAACCAGATGAGGGAAGGGTGCTTACCTGGTGTAATCTGCAGCTAACCTAACCAGTGATGCTGCTCAGCACCCAAACCAGATGCTGTATGAGCAGCAATAGTCCTGGGTGCTATAATAAGGTAAAGAAGATCTAAATAGTCCTAATTAAAAGCATTAAATGCTGCTCACCATGCAAACTAGTTGCCCATGAGTAACATGAGACTGAGATAAATCCAGACATGATTCTTTTAGGGAAATTTCACCTTCTGGTGATTGCATATATGCAAGGCACTAGTAACTGTTGCTGCATGAAGAGCAGCTTCACACAAATGCAAGCCTTGTATACGATCAGATAAAAGCACGTTTTGAACTAATTATGCCCTAAGGCCAATCAAGTAAGCACACAATGAGTTTTCCCACCAGCAGTTCCCAGCTCAGATAGGTTAAATAAGCCCTCTCCTACCACAACAGTGCAGTCCATGACCCTCTTAATGTAAAATGACTGATTTGGAGCCCAAGTGTTAAGGTACTACAAACTAATGCCTAATACCAAGAAACACTAGATACAATGTATTTTAGTGCAGAACAGCAGCCCTTACAACAGTCTGAAAATGAAACTTTAAACTTTAAAGAAGTGCAAACAAAAAACAATAAACAGCACAGTAAACTTTCACTACATAATGAAAATGAGCAATGCTTCTAGATGTTTGCATCTGTACAGGGTACTGGCATGGTCAGCAAATGTGCTGAACTTATACCAGCATTGGAAATACAGAAATCTGACTAGTGAGGCCTCTGGCCAATAAAACAAATACACTTAGAGCCCTTTTATGTGCTTCCCAACTCAGATAGACCAGGCAAACACCTACTGCCACTAGATGAATAATCCCAGTCCTCCTAATGTAAAAGCACAGTAAAAGAGTGCCCAGAGTGAAATGCTACCACAAACAAACTTAAACTTAAGGAAAGGCAATAAGTAACTCAAGATAGCAGCAGTGTATAGAATTGTGATTATTCAATAAATGTACTTCATTTTGTCGAAATGAGCCAATAGCCACTCAATTGTGCAGGATTTATAAAGACACTAAAACAAGGTAAGCTGATTAATAAGCCCTCTGGCCAATAAAACAACTACATGCGGGAATCTCTAGTGTGTTTCCCCAACCTATACAAACCAGGCTTCCACCCACTACCACTAGATGGAAAATCAACTGTCCTCTTGATGTAAAAATACAGAAAAGAGCTTGCTAGTGTGTAAAAATATACTACTTTATCCAAACAGCTAGACAGATAATGAATTCAAAGTAAGTAAATCAGTAGAATAGACAATGAGATGGAAAATGCACTTGTTTTCAAAATAACCACAAGGAAAGACAAATAAATAATTCAGGATATCGACAGCAGTGTAGAAATGGAGGAGCTTATGAAGCTTAATCTACAGTAAGGTTATGCAGCTTAAAAATCACCAAGTTAAAAACAGATCAAGGAATGGGAGGGTGGGTGAGAAAAATAACCAACAAGTAGTCATCAACAGTGCTTGTAGTTTTTGCTGGCTTTGAGTCTTATCAGAAAAAGACAAGGCTGCATATATACACCACTCAAGAAACAAATTAACCAATGGGAAAAAAAACATGTGAAATGTGCAGCCTGGGTAATGTAAGTCTCTGTTTGCCACACAGAACAAAAACACCAGGCCAAGCAGATTTCTGAAAACAGAAAATAAAATAGAACAGGTAAAACATAAAGCAGCTCTAACAGTTTAAGCAACTCACAGACATAAAACAGATTTACTTTCCTCACATAGCAGAGAGTCACCAACAGTATTTGTAGTTTTTGTTGCAAGCTTGGAGTCTTATCAGAAAAGACAAGGCCATAGATATACTCTATTTAAGTATCACTTAAGCAATAGATTAACCAATGGAAAAAAAGCAAGGTACTTGGCTAATTCTTTCAAAGCCAGGAAGGATATAGACAGAGGGCCTTTAGAAACATGCTGATTCATTTGAAATATCATTTGTATTTGAAGTTTCTAAAGTATTTCAAATAGAATGCTAGGGCCTTACACTTGTAGAGTACAGCAGTACAAAAATCTGACACAATGTAGACTTTAAAACCTACAATTTTAAACTCAATACCTTTTTCTCTTGACCTCTGTAGGATACACTATCTGTCCATATAGTACAAGTACTTGAATATAAAATGCTTTGGCTTCCTCTTAGTTCTGGTTCTTGACTTATGAGATGTGTCGTTTCTATGATCAAGTGGTACAACCCTCTTCAACAGCTCATCTCTTGATTAATTAACATCAGTAGAGTGCCTCTATGAATTTTCTGGTAGGCCAAGGAGATATATATTGAGCCAATGTTGCCTGTTTTTGTCTGATTCAACCTTTGGGTTATTGGATCTGATGAGATCTGACCTCTGCACTTTTCAGAAGCTTTGGATCTAGGGCTCTGACTCTTCCCCTACCCATAATACCTTCTGTTCCCTAGATTACATCAGATCTCATTTGCCACTTGATCCTGAAGGATGTGGTTTTCAAGGGCTCTGATTAGTTAGGAAGATAATTGATTTTTTGATTCGCTTTTAGGCTACTCTGCCATAGCTGCACCTTTTGCTTTTACTATTTTTCTATATTCCTCCCAATGGAAAAAATGAAAAAAAAAAAAAACAAAAAAAAAAACTTTTACTTTTGTTACATGTCTAGAACCTTTCGAAGTATTGTCTTAGTTTTCTAATTGGCTACTTTTTGGGATAGTTTGTTGTTTTTTTTTTCTGTTTGTTGTTAGTATAGTGTTGGTTTTCCTTTTGTGGACAGTTGGGGAGTTTGATTTTTCCCATTATGTCAGATAAAGCCACCAGATTTAAAAAGTGTTTGGCCTGCAGCCACAACATATCACTGCAGGACCCCCATTCAGTGTGTGTCTACTACCTGATGGCTGCGCACCTAGACTCTGATATCTGATTGTGAGGATTGTGCCTCTTTTGGTCCTTTAGCTCTTCAGGAACATAGAGAGAAAATTGTTCTAAAGGGCCTTCTTCCTGCCTAAGTGGGGAGTTTAAATCCATCTTCCTCAGAAGTTTCTTCTCCTGTGAAGAAACCTGATAAGGTAAAGTTAGCCAAGGAAAAGCAAAAGGAGAGAGACAAATCTAAACAGAAGGAGAGAAAAAGAGACGGAATTAGAAAAGAGGGTTGAAAAACCCAGGAAGTGGTCACCAGATCCTACCTATTGGCTTGGTACCTAAGATGCTCAATAGCTCAGATCCGGAAACTTTTCAGATCTGATCTCTGATGACTCCTCCACATTTCTCTCCAAAGCTGGTAACCCCTTGGCTTCACCCCACTTTCCAGCAGGAGAGGCACTCATCTCAACCAACTTAGGTGGCTTTTTCCTTTAGGTCCTATATTCATCAAGGAGTCTTTTAAAAGCAGACATTGACAGGATGATGTGGAGGTTCCTTCAGATGCAGATTCATTTGTGGTTCTCCCCAGTGCTGACCCCTTCGGGGCCTCTGGTTTTAGGCCTGTGTGCTCCCCCATTGGTTTCCCCAGTTCCAGTCCAACCTTTGGATCAGAAGCCCACAGATCTGAGCCTTCCCACTAGAGCATTGACATTAGAGATGGCAGTATTTTCAACTTTGACTCTTATAGTTTTCTTTACTCAGTTGACTCCAGCATTATTGGATTGGGGTGAGTATAAAAGCCAAAGCCTTAGAGGTGAGACATTGGGGATGGGGGTCTACTCCAAAATTTTCTCCTCTTGTCCCTTTTTTTTTGATCAGAAGAGTACTTCCTCGTTTCTAATTGCATCTTCAGAGTTTGAGGCATTTGAAAGGGTTGTCTGTAGACCAAGAAAATAGGTGTCTGTGCCATGCTTGGCTCCATTCTGACAACTGGTGGATCCTGCATCTGAATCTGTTCATCCATGTTGATGGGAACATACAGCATCCTTTAGTCTTGATGGCACTTAACAGGTGAGTTCCCAGTCTGATTCTGAACCTTCTCCAGACGTCCAAATGGGACAGGTACTGAGGAGGAAGACTTAAAAGAGAAAACATTTACACTCTACAACAGAGTCAGTCACAAAAGAAAGTTCCCATCATCTCCTCTAGAAGACTTCACCTTCAGTGACATTCTGGAACTGATTACACAACAAGGAGGTTGGTCCTCCAATGTGCTCTACCTGAGGAGTCTGTGTTCCTCAAGGCTTTTAGGAATGGATCTTCTACATCTTGGGTGGTGCCACCTACTGATAATTTGGGTGGTGACACCTACTGATAACTTTATAGATCTTATTTCTCAGTTTGTGTGTAAGAAATCTGTTGTGCTTGAGCCAATACTATCTAAGCTGGATAAGATCTTAGTAGATCCTAGGTCTAGGACACACTGGAGCAAGGGTCCTCCAGTGAATGCCATGGTTGTTGCAGCAGCCACGAAAAAGGAGTTCTCCAGGTAGAGCACATATGCTCATCCCCTAACAGAGAGTATTGGGCTTTGGACAGATTTGGGAAACAGACGTATGTTTCAGTGATTTCTGCACTCAGACTGCTGAATTATCTCACCCCTATGACATATTTTCAGAGTGACTTGATGAAGAAGCTTACCAAGTCCCTGTCAGGTAGTCTACCAGTGGACATCCAGAAATCATTGGAGTCCCAGTTGTCTGCCCACCAATCTATGTCAAATGTATCCATCCATTCAGCTGCTTTCCAATTTAATTGATGGTATGGCCAGGGCAGCATGCACTGGCATTGCTATTTGCCAACATGCCTAGATGCACCTGTGCATTTTGGGGAGGCTTCAAGACATCCTTCATTAACTCTCCCTTTGATGGTTCAACCTTGTTCGGACTGAAGGTGAAAAAAAACATCACTGAGAGCAAGAAGGAATGCAAAACCCTGTCTGTGATCAGAATCTGCTTTTCCACCCCTCAAAGGACCTATGTTTTAGGAACCAAAAGCAAGGGAAGGTGTGATTTCAGAAATCCCAGGGATTTAGCCAAGACACTCCTGCAGACAGACCTCCTGGGACAGATGGGGATTAATTTTAATGGATGTCACCCCAGAGGCAGTAGTGGACCACAAAATATGTGGTTTTGTGGTCCATTCATAGAGGAACCCTATCAGTACTCCTGAGCCCTGTGGAAACAGCTGGGAGCACTTTTCCCTAAATTCTCAAGCCTGGCAGGCCATTACACAAGATTCTTGGGTGCAGAGTATAATCACCAGTGGATACATTATTCCCTTTCTTTCCCATCTGCACAAATGAAGAAAACTTCCCAATGTGCCACCCAGTCGGATGGAATCAGCAGCAGCAGAAGTAAATATTAGTTAGGATCTGGAGTCTATTCCAGGTTATTTTTAGTTACAGAGAAAACAGGGGAACTAAGGCCAATCTCGGCGGGAGTCAATCATTTTCAGTTCAGGGAACTGCCCTTTGGTGTCACCCAAGCCTCCTAGGTGTTCACTAAATGCATGGCAGTGGTAGCAGCATATCTCAGGCCGCAGGGGGTCCAGCTGTTCCCATATCTAGATGATTGGCTCTTCACAACACCAACCAGGCATCTACTGGCCCAGCACACAGACTTCGTGATCCACCTTGCCCCACAGTTTGGGATTACAGTAAATCCTGCAGTGCCAATGCAGCGAACAGAATCCATTGGATACCACCTAGATACAGTTTGTCAGATAAAACGAAATACTAGCAGCAAAAACACCAAAGCAACCCTTCCACTGCTCAAAGAACCAGTCGATGGAGGAACGTAGTGAAAAATTTATTGCTCTTGTCTTAAAACCTTTTAAAAACTTGCTATTCAGCACAATACTTCGACCAATTAAAAAAAACAACAGATTGAATCAAGCGCTTTCACTTGGTCCCATTGCCAAGCTTTATCAAGATGAAATGTCAATAAAAATAGAGCTATATATATGGGATTCATTGATCATCATGTGATAGCTATACTAATTAAGCTTTAAAGCTATACATTTGGTTTCTAGCCTGTCTGTTTTTCATTCACATACCACTGATGTACAATTCAATGATATTGACTTACATAAAATATGAAACTTTATATAAAATTCATTAAATCAAATTATCTATGTACTGTCATTAAATTAATTCATAAAATATCTAAAAATGTACCAAATTCTATGGATCCATATATAAAAACTTGTTGCAAACATGAAGCCATACATTTCTTATAAATAAATATATATACTTTACATTAAATAAATGAATATTGTATAAATGCTAGAAAAAGTTTGAATATAAATTTTCAATTAACTTAATACATGTTTTCTGGACTGTCATTTACTAATGTAATACCTATGGAAATTACTTGAAATCGATGTATTGTTATGAAATTTATAAATATATTAGTTTATTAATCCACTATACTAAAAACATATTTTATTCAAATGATTAAACATTCATGTATAATGACATCACTTTAATTATGTCACAATCTGGCCATTCTCAGTTTAAGGACACTTTTTATATTTATACTATCGTTTAGACCGGGACTTGTGGCAGCATCCAATTTAAGCTGCCACAAAAGTTCCTTACATTCTAAACGCATTTCCCAGTCTCCCCCTCTACTATCCATTTGCACCTGTTCCAACACAATGAATTTTATAGACATTTCAGGACATGAAATTGAGTGTTTATAAAAGGCATTTGTATCTTTTTTTCTGGAAACTTCATACATATGCTCATAAATTCTCTTTCTCAGGGACCTTTCTGTTTTGCCTACATAAAAACTAAAACACTTGGTACAGTGTCCCAGGTAAACTATTCCTTGTGTTGCACAATTCGCATGGGTGTTGGCTTTAAAACAAAAATTCCTGGAAGGAATGTATAAGAAATCTCTATTCAAAATGTATGTGCATTGCTTACAACTTCCACATTTATAAGTGCCTTTTTTCCAATTCTCATTATTACTGATTCTTTCTTGTGGTTGGAATTTCTCAAATAGTTCCTTTATGTTAGTGTCCCTACATCTAGTAAACTTGGGATACTTCGGAATATGTTTACTTAGTTCTTCGTGTCCTGTTAAAACCGGCCAAAATTTACTAATAACTTCTTCAATTTGTTGTGAATCACTTGAATAAGTATGTATATAGTTGTTAGAAAAAGCAGCATTATTAGTTTCACTAGATTTTACTTCTCCAATCTGGCCTAAGCCTAATACAGGGGGGAACTTGTTCTCTCTATGTTCTGCACCTTCTTTACTTATCACATCTATCAAACCCTCAGGGTATCCCCTTTCTAAAAACATATTTTTTATTACCAACAATTCTTCCATAAAATGTTTTAGGGTACTTGACATTTTTGATGCCCTTACCATTTGCCCTTTAACTATGCCTTTCTTTTGATAGTAAGGGTGACCACTTGCATAGTGCAAGTAGGTGTTAGAAAAAGTGGATTTTCTGTACAATTTAGATGTGAATCTATTATTAACACAATCCTTGGCGATTGTAACATCCAAATAATTCATTTTCTCATCACTCATAGCATATGTGAATGACAAAAAATTGGTTGTAGAGTTGATGTACTCAAAAAATTCCAAAAATTGTTTCTTGGTACCGGTCCACAATATGCTTATATCATCTAAAAACCTTGTGTAGTGCTTGATGTAGTCTTTCCATTGAGTGGAAAAGATAAAATCCTGTTCCCATCTATGCAATATTATATTAGCATACATAGAGGCACATGGTGCACCCATTGCCACCCCCTTCTTTTGTCTAAATGTTTCTCCATTAAAAAACATGAAATTATTTTTTAATATAATCTCCATGAATTCTACTAATAAATTTATAGTATTAGTTGACAGAATTGATTCTTTGACTAGTGTTTCATTAAACCACTCTAGTCCCTGCTCATGAGGTATACTTGGGAACAAGTCCACAACGTCAATGGTTATTAATAATAAATCTACTTGGAAGAATTCTCTCTGTATGCTTCTTAGAAAATCCCAAGAATCTTTACATACGTATTGCAATGTTGTAGCAAAACTTTTTAACCTGAAGTCAACAAACTTGCCTATAGGTTCCAAAATCCCTCCTTTACCTGACACTATCGGCCTAAACTTTAATGGTTCTAGACCTTTATGTGTCTTCGGAATTCCGAAAATTATTGGGATTTTGGGTTTGTTAACATTCAGATAATTATAGACCTCTTCATTTATGAAACCTTGTAGTAGATAATCCATTAAAGTATACTTAATTTTGGAATAGGCCAAGTTCACTTCATTTCTGGATACCAACTCATATTTTTCAGAATCTTGTAATAAATCAAACAGATACATTTCATAGTCTTGCGTGTACATCAGGACTAACCCCCTCCCTTATCTGGCTTCATAGTTCTACATTTTTCTTTTCTTAGAAGCTGTATTAATGACATCTCTTCTGGTTTCATATTCACCGGAACTCTTTCCGATTTTTTACAAGTGATCTTTCTTATTTCCTTACTAGCCAAATACTTTTAAACATGGGTTAGTTGGAAGGTTGAAGGTACTAGACCTAGTTAATGTAGTTTTGTTGTGGGGCTGTCCATTGAAATTTAAAATCAAATTCATCTGCCTTACAAACAGTTTCAAGTCTATTAAAGCCTCTGATAATTCAGTAGGATAGGCTGGAATGAAGTGGAGACCTTTTGTAATGGTGGTCTGTTCTTCTGCCCAATGATTAGTTTTATTTACGCAGAACTAACGATATCAGGAAATCTGATTAACTTTTCATTGTTCTCTCTACAGCTAAATTTGGTCAAGGAGTATCAAAAGTCACTCTACCCAGGTGACTTTCTGACTGTATAATGTTTGTGCACAAACAGTTAGGACTGACTTTGCATAACAAACCAAAGGCTCATTCTACCAAGGCAATAACTACTTCTATTGCATTTTTGGGTTGCAGTTACTTGGTCTAGTGATCATAACTTTGTCTCCCACTACAAGCTGGATGTGCAGTCCAGATCATTTACATAATTTGGCTCCACCTTTCTCAGAAACATCCTTCCATGGTACCATCCAGGTATCTCGGCAGCTTGGGAATCCGTTCCAAAGGTGGCATTAGACCAAATTAGACAACATCAAATATGTAAGTTATGTACTTACTGTAACAATAGATCCATGTTGTCTTGTTTTTGTCTGCTTCAACATCTCTCCCTCTATCCACCAGCCTAAATTGTTCCTTGACACTCCTATCTAATGGTAGGACCTGATCAGGGGCCTTGTTGTTGCTGTTTCTCAAGCCTTTGTTAGTTCCTCTGATCCATCTTGTTAGATAGGCCTGCATATTTTCATTATAGGATAAATCATATGTTTATCAGTAGGCAAACTCGAGCTGAGGTGATCTGGGGAACAGATATAATTATTGGTAGGGGAGGTATCATAACCCTGGACCCAAACTTCTGAAAAGTGCCAAGGTTGGATCCGGTTAGATCTGATAACCCAAAAGTTGAACCTGATGACACAAGACAACACTGATCTAGCATTCTGGTAAATACATACATTTTGTGTTTCTTCTGGCCCCATTTTCCAAATCATAAATTTTTGTTTCCAGGTCAGGTAGGCTCTTTGCATGATTAAACACAGTTTGTGTGCATTGCACCATGTCAGACTACCATGTCAGGATACTTTGCAAATGCTGTATCCCAGCATTCTGGTTTGATAACAGTATTCTTTATGTGTTGAATATCAAGTGCAGTGGAGAACATTATTTGTCTAGGGGACCGTGCCACTTGTTTTATTGCCTATTTATGTCTTCCTTGAACTGCTAGGAGTCAGAAGCAGTCTTGCAGCCCTAAATTCAAACTTTCAAAAGGATGACATGAAAATCTAAAGCAACAAATTAGATTGTTAAAGAAAAATTAGCTTGCAACTTCTGGCCAATTATGCTTTGTAGAGATAGGTCTGATCTTTAATTGATGATCTCTTCTGAGGCATCTCTGAAAAAATTAACTTTTTATCTTCAATGAAATGGAGTGACAGATTAGTATATCTGTATAGTGACTGATATAACACTATGGAAATAAAGTGACAGGTGATGTCTGTAGTTCGAAAGAACTTGCGTGTGCCTCTGAGAAATTCACCATTCTTGCATCCTTCAGAAGCGCAGACTTAACACTACCTTTGCTAGACATTCAGACCTGTTATATAAATGGCTATTTATGCAGATGATATACAAGGCCTTGCTGTTATACAATTTATATAACGCTTGTTAATATATTAAATTACATTCTAGTTCATGTATCTGCAACACTGCTTAATTCTTTCTTAACTTATACAGGACCCTCTTTATCAGCTCATGACATATTCATGCACTATAGCAATATCAAAGAAATGAGCCCATGACTGGTTTTGCATCAGTCTTGGGTTCATTTTCCTTCCACATATCAAGTGATGGGATGATGGAAAGAACTTCTAGCTAGTGTTGCAATGTTAAACCTTTATGAGCCTAGAGCCTACAGTTATGGTTTTCATTTTAACTGCAGAATAGACATTTGCACTTTTTATTGTTTTAGGCTTATAACAGGCTTTGATTTCCTGGTTTAGTTTTCCTTCCTTTAAATTCAATAGCTGGTCATTTTTACACAACTTACACTGTAAAGCTGCCTTATTGCAACACTTAATTAGATATTTAATTAGTGTTCTCTGTTTACAGGTTTATGCATGGTATTCACTTCTTGTTAATTAAATAAAAACAAGCCTGTATAGTTTATCAGTGTTTACTTTGAATCTTTAATCACATGCATATAATTCAGCATTATTTTAGCTATCATGATTTCCTGTGTATATTTGTTTTTCATGGTCTTCTTAATTTAAATGCAGTTCTATATTTTTTCTTACAGCATTAACTTCACCTGTCTAAATGGGACTCTCACTCTCACTTCCTGTTAGCTACCCACCCATTTGATTTTTCAGTTTTGAGCTCCCTGATTTATCTTGAATATGTAAGATTTGGGTTGCTAAAAAGGAGGGTGCCATTTTTGTCATTCCCAGATCTGGGATGTTACATTGAGGTAAGGAGTGAAGCACCATGGGAACAAGGGTCTTCCTGCCCCATAATAATATGTTTGGAATCTGTCATTTTTTACTAATAGGTAGGACCTGCCCTCCCCAAAAACTCTGACTGAGGCATGCTTTTTAATGTCAGGTGTATTTGGAAAAAACTGAGCATTGTTTTCAAATTGCTTCATAACGATGACCTTACATTTATCAGAGAGATATGGGTGGATGAAAATCCAGGATCATATTTGGTGTTCTCTATTTATCCAGATCTTCCTGTTATTTATAGCCTTAGAAAGGAATATATCAGTGATGGGGTAGTCAGCTGTCTTGGAGCTGTCCCATTCAACATTTTCAAGTGTATCTGTGGAACCAAGAGTGGATTGCAGAGATCTTTCCTAGTGTACTCACCAGCCAAATGCCTGGGGACATTTCTGCAAGAAGTCTCTGATTTCCACATTAACTTTGTACACGAATACCCGAGGTTAATGATTCTGGGTGACATTAGTGTATGAGTCATTGATTAACTTAATTAATCCACAATGGGACTTCTCAATCTTTTTGCTCAGGTAGTTACCTTTGCTACTCATACATTCAGACACCATGTAGAATTGATTTTAAAGCTTGATCTGGCAAACAGGAACTTCATGGTGAACCTGTCTCTTGGACTGTCCACCAGTTGGCACACTTGAAGCTTGGCTTCCCACATACAACTTGACCTAATAATGACTTGCTGCAGTGTTACACTCTATTAATTATCAGTTGCTGTGTTTTGGATGGGCTGTTGTAGGTACAGATGATCATCAACCACCTATAATATGGTAGTGATGAGTGCTTTGGATTCTGTTGCCCCAGTTTATGCACATCTTGGGTCTATGCTGGGCATGAGCCAGGCCTTGATTCTGAGCTGTACGAGATGCAGACAATGGAACAGAGGTTGGGACTGCAATGGAGGAGGTCATGTTTACTCAAACACATACGTAGTCTGGCTGCAAATTATACAGCTTACCAGATGCAAATGTTACTAAAGAAGGCCATTGTTGGTCCAGTTAGATTACTGCTGCATTAGATTGTCTAGCTGCACTTAACTTGGTGTTAGACATTCTGTGCTGTGCAAACTGCCTTACCTCCCATTAAGTTTTTCTTCTGTCCATAGTACAAAATGACATGCTTCTTTGTGGATAAAATGATCAAAATAGGACAATTCTTCCCCCATATTCAGCCATTAAGCACTGTAGTATGTTTGATGTGAATCTTTTGGGTTTCTATTGGGCATAGTTTAGTTATGTAAACAATGACAAGGTTATTAAGGTTATTTCATATGTGCATTCAACATATTGCAGGTTGGATCCAGGCCCTACAAGTCTAGTTACAGCTTGCCTTAAATCTCTAGGTCCAGTTCTTTTTCAAACTGTCCATTCCTTGACCTGCAGTGGTGGATTATAGAGAAAATGCATGACTATAACTCAGGTAGCATTGGTTCAACTAGAAGCTTAAGCACTTGACATTGCAAGCAGAGAGGATAGGTGTGCTCATCCTGGGGGAATACTCAGATGCACCATTATGGTTGATCCCCAGTGGAGGCTAAGGACACACAAACATATTGTCCTCAATGAAAGCCAGAGTTGTGACTGAGTCACCTGTGGAGATATGGATGAAATACCAGATATCTAATTGCATGCCTTTCACTGGGGCGGGATTGGGGCACACAGCAGTAGGACCTTAGGACAAAAACACTCTTTGTTAACAGTATTACACTGTCTCAGGATGCCTTGAACTTCTCACCTGGAACATGAGTCAAAGTTAGCTCAAGGAAGCTAGTTGGGTTCGGTAGACCCAGTGAATGAACAGAAGCCCTGGGAATAGCTGATGGTCAGCTGTGGAGATGCACAAATTTTGCAAAAAAATGTTCACTCCTTGCAGAGGACTGACATATTTCCATTGTTCTTAATAGAGGCCTTGATAGCCCCATTCCTGAAAAAGTCTATGGTTATTTAGACATGCTAGAAAATTATTGCTGTATTTCTAACCTTCCTTTCATTGATAAGGTTGCTGAGAAGGTTTTATACTCAGAAAACTGCTCATACCTTGCATCACATGGCCTCTTAGATTTATGCCAGCATGACTTTAGACCCAGATACATTAGTATGACTGCCATAATATGGGTGACTGATGACAAGTGAGTAATAGTTTTATTCTGTCTTGATTCTTCTTGATTTTTGTGTGGCCTTAAATACCGTGGACCATTGGATTCTAATCAAATGCCTGAAGTCCTATTGTGATTTGACTAGCACAGTTCTCAACTGGTTTTCCTTATAAGTCCATGGTTGCTTCCAATGTAGTACTCAGGTTTACTTCTTCTAGTCATGTGCTCTCAGAATGTGGAGTGACTCAAGGCTCCATCCTGGTCCCATTGTTATTTGCAGTGTATATAATGCCACTAAAGGAAATCATTGCTGGGAAAAGAATTAGTTATCAGTCATATGCTGATGATGTTCAGCTTTATCTTTCTTTTACCCAGGCTAGTGTGCCTGACTTATCTGCTGGGGGATGGTATCCGGAATTCATCCTTGACTAGATGGCTCATAGGTGACTGAAGCTTAATCCATCAAAAATGGAAGCATTACTGGTTCATGCTATTGTTGGTCCATCACATCTACTCAGTTTGTCATTAATCTTCTGTGATGAACATGGATTGGAATTAGTGTCTCACTTCTATGACCTGGGTGTAGTAATTGATGATAGACTGAAGCTGACAGACCAGATTTCAACAGCTATCAAAGGATCTTAACTTTCATCTAACCCAGATCAGGCACTATATTCCATCTTTGGTCCATGTAGTCGAAGTATACATGTTTCTAGTTCTACTGACTTGCTTAGACCACTGTAATTCTTTGTATCTTGGGCTTATGTGTGGGGATCTGGCACACTTGTAGTTGATGTAGCATTATGTGTCTAAACCTTTGACTGCCACATCTTGTATCATTCATATAATTACTGTTATAAACAAATTTCACTGACTACCATTTGCTGCTTTATATGCTTTTAAAATATTGACCCTCACCTGTCATACCCTTCAAGACCTGTATCTTGTCTATTTAATGGAGATGATAAAGTTTTATTCCTTGGCTGGGCACCTCAGGTCATCAGTTTATGGGCTGCTGGCTATTCTATGAACCTGCCAAGAGACACTTACAAAGATATCTTTTATCTACCTTGCCCTTCTACTTTGGAATCAGTTACCTTCCCCAATATATCTTTTACCTACATTGCCCTTTTACTTTGGAATCAGTTGTTGTAT
Source organism: Protopterus annectens (assembly GCF_019279795.1). NCBI lineage: Eukaryota > Metazoa > Chordata > Ceratodontiformes > Protopteridae > Protopterus > Protopterus annectens. The sequence continues at coordinate 1,480,065,637 of NC_056739.1, forward strand.
CTTTCGGCTTTTCCCGGTTAGGGGTCGCCACAGTGGAACTCTGGTCCACTAATGATTGGCAGTTGATTTTTACGTACCAAGTTGCCAGCCCTGACGTACAACCTTCAACGAAGGTACGCCTATTCACGTATGTCTCCACACAGAAGACGCTTTCGCCGAGAATCGAACAGGACAACGTCTTATTGTGAGGTGACAACGCTACCGCAGCACCACCACCTTCCCCAATTTGGTCATGGGTGTATGATTCTGGGTCTTCCTTCAGGAGATCTCTTGAATTCTATTTTAATCCACTTTGGAGCACTTCATTTTTTTTAAGCATCTTAATGTTTAAATGTGTTTTTTCTATGTGAAAATGTAATCATTGCTGTATTAAACTTACTGCCTTTTTAAAATTTGCCTGTATTTGTACAATAACGAGTTTTTTAGACCTAAAGGTTCACAAAGTAGCATTGCCTTGGATGTTGCCTTGTAATTTTATTTTCATAATTTTATTTTTATAGTTTATTGTCACTTGTCCCTCTCGAACATAGATAATGAACAGGCAGGGTAGCTTGTTTAGATGCTTTATTACATAAAAATACAACAGGATGGATAGTAGCATCATAAAATATAAACAAACTGATTAACAGACAGACCTTAGAGACATACATGCTTACATCTCAACAGCTTACTACAAAATGACAGTCAGGCTTACACGCACTCAGTATTTATACACTTGTGCAAGCCCTCAGATAGCTTCTTAAAGATACATACACACACATTGCTCTACATCGTCCCTCTTAAAAAGATTGCCCTTAGTTGAAAATAACATTGGAGTTAGACATGCATTACTATAGACATTAGAAACAAACACAATGTTCATGTCCAAGCTGTTGTGTATATATAACATGGTCTGGAGATGTGACCGGATCTTGTAACATAACAATCTGGATTGAGTTTAGCAACAGGGACAGTCTTCAGTGAATAATTCATAACAGGAACTACTGGATTAATCAGAGGAATGGGAATATTCTCTGGAACTGGAACACTGAACAACTCACTCTGAGATAAAGGGTCTTTCTCACAGGCAATGTGCTGTGGTACAGGCTCGAACACTGGCAGCAAATGTTTCTGATTCCATCTAAACTCTACTCCTTGTGATTCCACAATGTACAATCTCAGCTCTGAGCAAATAGTCTTCACGACTCATAGAAGGCCAAATGACTAGACCTGTCATCCTTCTTTTGGTAGAGTCTGCTCCTGGGTGACCATGAGGCAAGATAGTAATGTACTCTTGTTGCAAGGACTTTGGAACAATTACTTTTGGACCTTTCATAATGACACCATTATCGGACAAAATCTCATCTCTGTATGGAAAATAAGGTTGCACATCTTGAAGTAAACTAGATTGCTTTAACGGCAATCCTTGTTGAATAAAGTGGTTGAGCCTCTGTAAAACTGGATCTGTGGCTGTATGTCTCTCAGCTCATCAAGACATGTAGAAGAAAGATTTCTCACTTCCATGACTTCAAAATCAAGGTTCTCATTCTCATGCTGTTTAGTGACATTTCTGAATGATCTGGACAATGTATCAGCAAGATAAAGAAGTTTGCCTTTCTTGTAGACAGAAGTGAAATTATACTTTTACAATCTCAACATCATATGTTGCAATCTGGCTGGAGCTGTATACATAGGCTATTTCAAAATAGTGACTAGAGGTTGGTGGCCTGTTTTGATCTGGATAGGTCTACCATAAACATAATCATGGAACTTTAAACATGCAAACACAATTGTCAAAATCCCTTTCTCGATCTGAGCATACTGAATTTCAGTTTGGGTAAGAATTTGTGATGCATAGCCAACAGGTTGATGCCCTTGTAGAATGACTGCACCTGAAACAAAACTCAAAACATCACAGAAAAGAGTAATTGGTTTGTGAACATCATAGTATCTGAGAGGTGGTGGACTGGCAATTCTCTGTTTCAGGGCATTAAATGCTCTTTGATGCTGTTCTAACCAAGACCAGGATACACCATTATGTGTCAGCTCTCTCAGTTGTCCTGATATTTTACTCAAGTCTGGAATGAACTTGCCTAGGTAGTTAACCATACTAAGAAAACTTTGTAAGGCTTGAACATTGTCTGGAGCTGGCATCTCAAGAATATCTGTTTGCTTAGAAGGGTCTGGTCGTAGGCCTGAACTGGTAAATAAATGACCAACACAAGTAACTTCATGTAGCCTGAATTTGTATTTCTATAGATTGAGCTTAAGATTCACTTGACATGCTCTTTCCAGAACTTTTTTGAGGTTACTGTCATGCTCACCTTCACCATTACCTCATAATAGTATATCTACTATAATAGCATAAGGATACCTAGAAAAAATTTGCTCCATTGAACACTGAAAGACTAAACTTGCAGAATTTATCCCAAATGGCATTCTCAAAAATCTTTACCTGCCAAATGGAGTACTGAACATAGTTAGCAATGAGGATATATTGTCAAGCAGAATTTGTCAGAATGAACTCTTTGCATCTAAGACAGAAAAAACAGTGGTATTTGGCATCAGAGCAGTGACTTCTTCGACTGTATGCACTGGATGATGAGGTCTTTTTAGTGCTTTGTTCAAATCTCATGGATCAATACATATTTCAATATCATCAGAGCTTTTTTTATCAAAAATCAGCAAGGAAGATACCTACTCAGTTAGTTCATCTACTGGACAAACCACACCTTATTGCACCATTTTATCTAGCTCGGCTTTGACTCTGTTCTGCATAGCTATTGGAACTTTCCAGGCTGGCCTGATAGCTGGACTGACATCTGTTCTAACTTCATGGAGTACACAACTGGAAGCTTGCCTAGTTTGTCTTTCAAGCTAACATGATGGAATTCCTTATTAAGTGAAAGCAGTCCCATTTTCAAACTGTCTCTGAGCCCTAATAATGACAGGACGTGCCTCTTGACCACACAAAATAACAAGTCGTAACGTCTCCCAACAGAGTAACATGAAAGCACTAGAGCCTTCAGTTTGAATTTCTTCATTTCCATAAGCAACAAGCTTCACACACTTTGCCAAATCAAGATTTTTACCAGCATATATACTAGCAAATGTTTCTGCTGACATAACATTGAACTTGGTACCTGTGTCAACTTTGAGCTCTCTGGATATCCCATTTATCCGAACAGTACAAAATACTTCATTTTTTGCCCTTAAATCTACTGCATTGACTGTTTCATTAAGCACTGACACACCATCAACATAAAAAGTAGGGTTGTAGCTTTCTAATTAATCAACTCATTTCTTTGAATGTTCCCTTTTAATAAAATAATGTGTGCCCGTTGATTTACAAAGCCTTTTGAAATGATTCCACTTATTGCATTTGTGCATTGCTGACCAAAAGCTAGACATTTTCCCTTTTAGTAAAGAAGTAAATGAAGGTACTTAGGATCAACCCAGCATATAGAACAGTCTTCAGCATCAATATAGTCCCAATAGGATAACAAAAGTCTGTGTTGTTGAATCATCCAAGAAATAATCCACCATGGATAAAACCAAATATATTTATTTAGGCACATAAAAAGGTAAGCGCTTTCACCAGAAGGCTTCCTCAGACCTTTAACAAACAGAAATGCAGACTGTTGGACATCTTATATAACAGGTATTCAATTAAATAATTAACTAGATGACATCATCATGAATTCTTTCAACAAATTCTTAAAGTTAAAGGCATATAAAAAGCATTTCTCTTACATATGACTTGTTCATTATGAAATTAATATTCCAAAATTGCCCAATCACAACTATATATAATTATATAGAACTTGTATTAAAACTTCAGTAAAAATCAATCAAGTTATACAAATCTGATATAAAAAACTAAAAGCTAATAGTGTAAGGGTTTTACCTAACAAATGGTCTCCTGTTTCTCAAAACAGGTTTAAGGGAAATTTTATCATTCAGGCCCGGACTGACATGTGCCTTAAGTCTGGCAATCCATTTAATCTCTGTTCTTTCCGTGTAGTTGCTGATATCTCCCCCTCTAAAACTGGGGTTATTCACCTGAAGAACCATAAATTTAAAGGTGTGATTAATATCTGTGGCAAGAGCATGTTTGGATAAAGCATTATTACTAGACTGGATACGTATTTGGTAAAGGTGTTCTCGTATCCTGTCCCTGAACCTTTTACCAGTTTTACCTACGTAGAAGGCAGGGCAGGAGTTACACATTGCCATGTAGACTAAGTGTTCTGTGTTGCATGTAGCACTAACCTCGAACTGAAAACATTCAGAAGTAGTAGGATGGACAAACATATTATAAGTAGAAATATAAGAACAAAAAGGGAAGTTATCACATGGATATGTACCATTTCTACGTGGGCTACTACTAACGGCTTCCATTATATTGGGATAACATAAAATTCTATGTAAATTCTTCTTATTTTTGAAAATGAACAGTGGATATTCACAAACGATATCTTTAATTAATGGATCTGCAGTCAGCATCCTCCAATGTTTAGAGATGATCTCTCTGACTTCATTGAAGTCATGCGTATAAAACATAGAGAATTTCTGTTTAGTCCCTACATTTTGATTTATTTCTCTATTATTATGAGGGCTGGAATATACGGTTGCACCATGATCCGAGAAGTATGGGATAGCTCTATGACTTCTATGTTGTTCTACACTTTGGTAACAACTGTGTATTTCATTTATATTATAGGATCTAGCTAGTAATCTTTCTTTAAGGTCAGTTAGTTCATTCTCATATCCCTGTTGGGTTGGATTCAACCTTGTGGCCCTAATGGCCTGCCCTTTAATAATATTATTAAAAACAAACCTCGGGTGCATACTCCTTCTGTGTAAAAGGGTATTCCTGTAACAGGATTTACTATGCACACCAGTATTGAGTTTACCATTGTCTTGTCTCTCTATATGCACATCCAAAAAATTAATACTATAGATAGGCTCATTCATTGTAAATTTTAAATAGTTCGTGAGTGAATTGATTTCATTAAGGAAAATGTACAACTCACTTTTGCTGCCCGTCCACAAAAGGAAGAGGTCATCTACAAATCGTTTGTAAAAAATTGCAAAATTCTGGAAACTATGCAATGAAAATAAATACTCCTCTTCCCACATAGCCATCACCAAGTTGGCGTAGCTATTGGCACAAGATGTGCCCATAGCTACGCCATCTCTCTGAATGAATATGTCATTATTAATACAAAGATATTATTTTCTAAAACTGTCTCAAGCAGTAAACATAACAGGTCTACTTTAACAGGTGTAAATTCTGTGTATTGTGTGAGGATTAAAGGTCTGAGGAAGCCTTCTGGCGAAAGCGCTTACCTTTTTATGTGCCTAAATAAATATATCTGATTTTATTCGTGGTGGATTATTTCTTGGATGATTCAACAACACAGACTTTTGTTTTCCTATTGGGACTATATTGATGTTGAAGACTGTTCTATATGCTGGGTTGCTCCTAAGTACCATCATTTACTTCTTTACTTTTTTAACTGCAATTGGTTTTGGAGCATTTATCCCTGTGTGGCTTGCACTTTATTTTTATTGCTTATTTTTCCCTTTTAGATTCATGATTTCCACCACAATTACGACAGATGATAATGAAACTAGATTGGGGCCTATGCTTTGAGTTTGCTGACTCACTCTTATGCTTCACTGAAACTGTGCAAACTTTGGAACTTGTTGTAAAGCTCTGGGGTTTACCAGTGCGTGCTGCAGGGGCTACAGTTACAGCCATATGCTTGAGCCTGTTTCTTTTAATCATGTTCTGCATACTATCAACATGAATACTGGAAGCATGCATCTCTCATTTGTAAGCATATTTGTGCACTTTTCTGTGATCTCATGTGTCTGACAAATCTCAATGGCCTTATTCAAAGTTACATCACTGTCACAAAACAAACTCTTTCTCACAGCTTCATTCTTAATCCATTATTTTGGCTTTGTTTCTGATTCTTGAGCAAAGAAGTTGAGAGCCATGTCTAACAGTATAAAGTATTAATTCTGAAATATTCGCTGTTTTGTGAGATTTTAGCCACTTTACTTAGAAATTTTGACTTCAGACTTTTTTGTGGCTTTGACTAATAGCACAATAAAAACTCTGATTTTAATTAGTGAGGAATCAATTTCAGATGCAGATGCTCAAGACAGACATTGTTTCATGCCATTTGACAGTAGGAGAAGCAGTGCTGAGGAGCTGTACTTACCTTTTGTTTGAATGTTTACTTAAACGTGCAGGACAATCTAGCTGTATAAAAGCCATCTCAAAGCACAGACAGGTGAAGCCCAGACTACAGGTTCCACAGCCTTGATGTAGATCTCTCTGAGTGCTGGAAGTAATGGATAGCGAGGAACAGGCGTGAATAACCAAATTCGAAGAAAGGGTGGTTATGAAAGTCTTGTAGATCTTTTCCATGTCTTCTTTTTTCCTACCACCTCTGTAAACATTGATCCTGTTTTCCTCATTGCCTGGTTCATTCTTTCCTCCTACAGGGCACTTGCAGAAGGAGAGAGCCATTGGGAATCAGGAAGTTTGTTTTCAAACTTCTTAACTTCTCCTGTGGTGGCTGATAGACAAAATGTCCTGTGTTAGGCCAATGGTGATTTTGTGGTTTTGCTTGAGCATGCACACACACACACACACACACACACACACACACACACACACACACACACACACACACACACACACACACACACGCACACACACACACCTAAATCCAATTACAATGCTTTGTGCTGCTTCACCTAGCCTGTAGCAGATGGCAATTTTTCAGCAAGCTGTACCACTTCCCTTCCCTCTTGATTGATAAGCCAACTATATCTATTCACTTTCATTCCTTGATTATCTCCTCCAGCACCCAGGCTCATCATTCAAACATGGGTCGCCAGGCTGCAGTCAGAGCTTTATCCCTCTAAGTCATAAAGCTGGCAGGTCTTGCAGATTGATTGACATCTCTAAGATAGTTAAGCAGTAGATTTGGATTCACAGAAATGAAGAGAAGCACTACTTCGTTAGTCAAGCAGTGTAGTGCACTCTAATCAGGAACAAGAGAGTGTGGAGGCCCCCACTTGAGCCAAAGGGCCAAGCTGGCAGGCATTGGATAATGCTTGTCAGTCACCAGAAAGGAAGGTTGTATGGCATAATTACAAAAATCTCAGTTTGGTAATGTGATGGCACAGGCTACCCAGAGCTCGCCTCCCACTGTAACTTCAAAATGCTAGTGCTCCTGTAATCAGGAAACCCTCCTATGGCATGAAGTGAACTGCTCATGACAAGTGAGACAAAAGTCTGAATGAACTGACAGAGGCTCAAGCAAGGCTTGGTTGTCCACAGAGACTGGGTCCAACAAATTTAACTCTACAAAGGTTTCAGTTCAGAAAGCTTATTTTATGTCCACAGTTTTCTCTAGCTTACATTGAAGGTTTTGACTTCACATTTGGAATGGAGTAGAGTTTAAGCCTTAGATAAATAATGTAACTTGAAGCTCTAACTTTAGTTAGTGTGCCGTTTTAAAAGAGCTGACAATAGTATTCAAAAAATACTTGCAGATCGATATATTCTCTCCAGCAGAGCAGGGTGTTGGCAACAGTGTTTCTGTTGTATCAAGGACAGTCCGGGAAGGAACGAGATAATTATATACTAGTTAGTCTCAGTTCTATTCCAGGGAATGACCTGTAAAAGATTCTGCTTACCAAGTTGTTGAAATTCCTGAGTGTGCATTCTTTAGTTCCTGAATGCTGTTCCTGACATTGTGCCTTTCTGTTGAATTTGTATAAACAGCATCAAACTCTCAGTGACAAAGCGTGTGGTATGTTTTGCTGTTAAACGAGTATAATCTCTAGTTCTCAGAACTGTTGAACTTAAAATGCATCAGGCTTCCCTAATGCTTAATAGACTTGTGACTGCCCTTTTTGACCGACACTGAGATTTTTGGAATGTATTGTTTTCCTCTGGCTATGGACTATGGCTTCCTTCAGTTGACTTGTACTTCATAACATTTGGTGCACTGAACTGGGCTGGAGCTCTACTGCTGTAGTCAAGGCAGTGAACTGGCTTAGCTTTTTGATCTACAGAAATTGTTGAATAGCATTTTGCCTGCCTAGTTGCTGTGAATTGTTTTGAAGGAAGAGTTGACTGATGCCAGTTATATTTTGAAAACATCTACAGCAGAAAATCAAATGGTAATTGGACTGTCAAATATGTGCTTTGTTTGAATTATTAGTCTCATAGGCCAAGTTTGTTATATCTGCTTCTTTCATAAGAAGCTTTAGCTTTACATTTTTTTAAGAAACCTGAACTGCTGCTTGTCGAGTCTTTTTCATTAAGAACAGTCATAGTGAACCAGGAGATAAATTCAGTTTCTTGGTCTTTTTTACCGCGTGACACAGTTATGTAGATATCTTACCATTGATCGGATCTAATTTATATATTTAAGAAATGTAACTTTTAGCAACCTGAGTCCCTTAAGGGGTCAACTCTTGGCAAACTATAGTACAACTAGTACTCTTGATTCACTGGGGTTATCTTATACTAAGGTCATCACCAGTGCTTTACATCAATTTGCCTCTCTCAGTGTGCATATTTTGCCTATTATTTCCCACAAATGGTGATTCAGTGATGACCTTTACGTGTTATGAAGACAGGCACATTTATTAGACAAAGGTTAGACTGCTTACAGAAAAGGATGCATCTCCTCAAGGACAAACTTGCTTTGGATAGTCATGATTCTGTGTATCACAAAGACATATCTAAGAAGAAGGCAAGTTGTTTGTCTCATAAGATCTCTCTTAAATCAAGCCGGCTAGCTATTCTCTTTCAAATAGTTGGCAGATTGCAAGTCCAGCTCATATAACTATTCAAAAAGAGTTTAATACTGTTGAGTGCAAAGTGGTTGCATTATTTTTTACAAACAAGATCAACTTGATTTGGTATGCCCCGTCCTCATGTAGCTTCTTTTGAGCAGAACAGTGTCCTGGATTTAGAATCCTTGGTCAGTTTATACTAACTATAAGGAGACTATACCACTGGTTTCAACTTTACATCTAACCTGTTGCAATTGGGTTCTTAAGTCTACCAAGCATGTGACATTCCAGATTGTCTGAATATATGTAAGAATGGGGAATTTTCTTTTTTTGCATTTTCTTTTATTAAAAAAGGCATTGATTACCCCATCCCCAAAAAAAAAAAAAAAAAAAAAAAAATCATTGCTAGAATCATGTAACTTAGAAAATTACCACATTATCTCGAATTTACCATTGTTAAGTAAAGTTCTTGAGAAGGCTGTATATGTTCAATTGTATTCTCAACTAATATCTCAAGATCTCACTGACACATGGCAGTCTAGATTTAGATCTAGGTATAGCAGTAAAACATCCCTTACTGAATTTATTAATGATATTGTGGTAGTGAGGGATCAAAGGTTGTATTTTATATTGGTTCTTCTGAATCTTTTGGCAGGGTTTGACATGGTTGACCATTAAATCCTGACTGAGAATTTGCAGATTTATTGTGAATTAGTATTTGGGGCCCTTGAGTGGTTTGCCTCTTATCTCAGGCTGCTGCTGTTTGTTCTTTGTTCAATATCCCTTGAGCTGCAGGGTAATATACTGGGTAAAGTTTTTCCCCATTTTGTTCAATGGTCACCCTATGCATACTATAGCTGTAAGATGTCATATATGGGATAGGAGTGCAGTATCCCTGCTTTGTTTGTGGTTTTCAGCTCTACCTCTCCTTTTATTAGGAGAAAATATCTTCATAGGTTCAATGGAGATTACTAGGCTAACGGCTTAAGACCCCTTACAAGCCTAGCCAATATAACACGATTTTACCCAATATATGGCACCTATGGGCAATAGGATGGCATGGGTTTGTGCCTATGCCCTGAGTGTCTTACAGATTGCCCCTGTCCATAAGGGACATAGGCACTCCCCCAAGTGTGAATTTGTGATTCCCTATCCATTGATCCAAACGGCATAGGGCTAGGAAAGGGCTCTGTTTAATGTAAATAGGAAGTCTGTTCCAAAGAAGGGGCAATCTCTGAGCCACATATCTGTCTGTCCAGCATGTTTTGTTTGAGTCACTGAAAATATGTTTAGATCCCTAGATCAGGTGACCCTTGTACTGTTTGATTTCCAGATATGTAAGAGCTCCATCAAGCCTAGATTTGTGAGTGCCTTGTAGGTCAGGCATAGGTCATCCCTTAATAGTCAGTAGAAGGTAGGAGACAGACTCCTGGAGGACCTGGCACAGATAATCAAAATCTGATTTTCATTTCTGAAGACTGTTTAGATTCCATCCTTCATTGAATTGCACATAGCCAGCTTATGTTAAATCACAATAAAAAAAGACTATGCTCCTGTGTAGTATGGTGAGGTCATCAGAGAATTCTTATTTTTTCTCATTAACTTTTCAAAAGAGAAATCAGTTAGAGTTTGTGTTGAAAGTTTGAGATCTGTGAGTTTGTCTTAAGAACAAGCAGCTCTGCAGGACCATATTTTAGCTATTGTAAGGTCGTTGTACTTTCATTTCAAGAATATGTTCAGGGTTAAGTATCTAATCCCACAGAATGATCTTACTACTGACATTCATGGGCTACTATATTTTATTGATGACTACTGCAGCTATCAGGGTCATATTTTGATTATCTGTGCCAGGCCCACAGTTCTGGTGCCAGAATACTTAGTGGTGATTCCAGTTTTGAACACATCGCCCAGGTGTTATCTGAATTACACCGGTCACCCATTGCAAAAAGGTCCACCTTTAAGTTCCTGAATCTAACAAATCAGTTTGAGTCTTATTTATTCTTACAAAGCTATAGAGTCCTTGTTCTACATAAACTCAATTATTCAATGGGGAGACTGCTAGTGGTACCCAGAACATCTTTAGAGACATCAGGAAACTCTTGTTTCACTAACCTTCCTCCCATACTGTGGAATTTACTCCCTCCTTGTTTTAGCTGAGTGATTCTGGGTCCTGCTTTAGAATATCTTATCTCCATTTAGAAGTATTTATTTGAACCTTAGTCAAAAGAACTTATCTTCACCCAAGGCATGAGTTTTGTGATTTCTAGTGTAAGTCTGATTTGTACATCATATTTCTATAAAAAATGTATTGATTTATTGCTTTAGTTTTATGCATTTTGTTATTATTCTTGCTGCTTTTCCACCTGTGATGGATTAAAAATGTCATTTTATGATTTAATTTAATATGTTACTTCCTGCCTATATGCTATATTAAGGCAAGCCATGTGTTTTATGTTTTACTCTGATGAAGCTACAAGAGGCTTGTGGCGAAAACGCTGGTTCTGTTTAATGTAAATAAAGCTGCGTTCAGTACTTTTTACTGTTTTACCAAGGTTGCCGTGGTTTTTGTGTTTTCATACTAGTTTATTTTCCGTTTTGGTCTACGTTGGTTTGTATTATGGACACTGGCAGTCCTGATGGTTTAAACAGTCCTATCCTATTGGGAACAGGAGTTCCAGAAGCTAAGGACAGCTTCATCGATTTACCGGCTCTTTTTGTTTCCCTGAATTTGAAATTAGACTTATTGAATGCCCGTATCGATGCTATGGATTCTAATTTTAACAAAGGGCTATCCCAAGTTGCTACTAACACTGCGGTACATGCACCGTCTACTTCCGGGTCGCATGTACAGGCTTTACCAGGACGTAATTCTCCTACAAAGCAGAGAATAGACATCGCGAATGGTAGCATACTTTTACAGCCTTCCATTAATGGAATCCAAGACACTAACCCTGACGCCATCCATGTCTTACATCCTTTGTCTGGGTCCTCTTCCCCTGGTCTGAATACCGAGGTAACGATACCGGCAGGCCAGCGTTCTGTTGGTTTTTCTGGGGCTGACGGACAAACTGAAGTTCATTTTTCACAACGGCCCATTAACGAACACGGGTTCAGGCTGGCAGATGGACTACCTCCACTTACAGACTGGATAAAAAATGTCGAGCTGTTTGTTTTTAATAACACAAATACAGGTACTGTTCCTACTTCTAGAAATGAAGTCAATGAAGTTTCCATTGCTGATAAACTTAAAGTTTTAGACACTAAACTTCTGAAATTAAAAAAGATGCAGCTGGAATCTGCTTATTTTGAACAATGTTTGGCGGAAAACCTTATACCTAAAGGTCTACGCAATAGTTTCTCCTTTTAGTGGATGTAGAATTTTTCTGTGAGTTGCAAGCTCTCTTCCAAGAGCAGGGAGCACAACTTTTACAACTCATCGTAAAACATTATGTTAAACATATTGCTTTGCTTACCAGTGATATTAATGCACTTGATAATGAAATTAAAGCTGATTTAGATTTTGTCAGGTACAAGTATGACTATCAGCGAGTATTGAATAGCATTGATGCCTTAATGTTAAAATTGAAGTTAAATAAAACCAAAAAGTTGGTAAGGGACAGAACAGCTTACTCTAAGAAAGTAGCATATCCTAAATTAGTATTGCCAGTCAGAAATGATGTTGTTAATGTACATGATGTTACTAACGTTACTCAACCCGTTGAAATATGGGTTAATGATAATGAGGAGGAAGGAGATGAAGAAGGTGAATGGGAAGTCGTTGCTGGTCCTAGACGCAGTAATAGACTTAAAAATAGGGTTAATAATATGAATAACAGCACCCATTCATCCGATCCCTCCTCAAATAAAAGTAACACTAGTAATAAGAGCAATTTTTTAGGAGCACGCAACAAATACAACTGGCGGAACAAGAACAGGAACCGCCAGTGATGGATATAGATGTTAGGGTGTTACCCTTACCTTTATATATCCCCCCACCTAATGGTCCTACTATTTTGAAAAATAAAAAGGGCAATTTTAAGATTTATAATATCTCTGATTTTGTGCCCGATGAGGAGTTGATTGAACTACTAGCTTTAGGTAATTCTTTTGTCCCTACTCGAAATAGTAAGTTATCTGAGGTCATTATAGACCTTAAAAGTTTTGTACGTAAGTTAAACTTACAGGTATTGTTTCATAGTGATCAACGGGTAGCTGACCATTCACTTAAACTGTCTAGTGCGTTTAATCCACCATTACACTCTAAATTACAGATTTTTGAAACTGTTTGTGAAGCTGACTTTAGGACCCAGCTATCTACGAGTAATAAATGTAGGGATGCGGGTTCCTATAAGTTCAATACTACTAGGGAACAAATCGAAGCCTTAAATCTCCTCTGTCGCCAGGCTGTCAGAGTTATTAAACCGGATAAAGGTGGGGGTCTGGTTATATTCAGTGAGGAACAATACAAAGAAAAAATGTCATTGGTTCTTGAAACTGAAGCTTATTCCCCAGTTTCTATAAATGAGGTAAACGGGACCTACCAAAGAATTAGGGGCCTCCTGAGGGATCTCTACTTGGCGGCTAAAATAGATATAGATACTTATCGATTTATTGACATCACATTCCCAAAAATTCCAGTGATGTTTGGAGTCCCCAAGATTCACAAAAATCTAGAAAACCCCCCGATGAGGGCCCTAGTCGATGGTAGGTCCTCTATGACTCATCCCTGCTCACGACTCATAGATTCCATCCTATCTAAATATTTGCGGTTCATTCCAGGGTTATGTAAAGATTCCTGGTCTTTTTTACAGCAAATTAATGAGATTCCCTTCAATGGTTTGGATAATTTCCTTACCATTGATGTGGTAGACTTATACACCTCGATACCCCATTTGGAAGGTGTCGAGTGGATTGGATTACTCATGGAGGAACTTGGAGCAACTAAAAAGGAGATTCAACTAGTAACAGAACTGTTAGACATCGTTCTGACATCTAATTTTTTCTTGTTTGATAAGGACTTGTTCCTACAAAAATGAGGGGTAGTGATGGGCTCGCCCTGTGGGGCGAGCGTTGCTAACTTCTTTGTGGGTTATTGGGAAAAACATTTCCTAAAGAATAGGATGGAGTTGATGAAACACGTCCGTTTCTATAATAGATTCTTGGATGATGTTTTCATCCTTTTCCATGGTGATTCCTCTGAAGCTGATTTATTTGTTTCGGCGCTTAATGCTACTACGAATATTCTTAGATTTACTTCTAAATTCTCGTATTCTGAAATAGACTACTTAGATGTCAAGCTTGTTAAGGACAATATTAAGGAAGAATACTTGGCTAGTATATTTAGAAAGCCGACGTACTGCAACTCCTTCCTGCATTTTTCTAGCGCACACCCTTTCAAACAAAAACGTTCCATCGTAAAGGGACAACTTGTGCGAGCAGGAAGGATGTGTAGTACTTTAAATGATTTTCATATAGAATGCAAATTCCTTAAAGAAATGTTTTTAAGCAGGGGTTACCCTGCTTTACTTTTAGAGGAACTTATTGATGAGGTATCCAATAAAAGAACCTCTGGTTTTTATCGACCACTCCTATGTGAAAAAGTGATAACCCAAGGGAGAATAGAGAACTGTGACTTGAATGTCAGTAATGATAACATCTGTCTGATGATGTAAGTAACTTTAGTTTGAATTTTATTACAACTTTTTCTTTCGACTCACAAGCTATTTGGGCTATAATACGCAAAAATTGGCATTTTATAGTAAACGACAGTTTCTTAGCTAGTAAGTTGGGACTGGTGCCTAGGATAACATATAGAAGAGGAAACAATTTGAAAGAGTTAACACAAAGGAATTTCAATCATGATGGTTATAGCAGACAAAAAGGAATGGCTATATGTGGATTTTGTAATTGGTGTAAACTGGTAAAAACAGGAAACAGTTTCACTATTAATAATATGAGATACAAAATTTTCCACAAGATGAATTGTGAAACAAAAGCTGTGATTTACATTGCATGTTGCAAATGTTGTAGTGGTTTTTATATAGGGAAGACGGATCGAAGACTTCGTGATCGTATTTATGAGCATGATTATGCTATAAGAAGGGGCAATTGCCAAAATGCTTTAGCAAAACATGTCTCGTCTTTCCCTGGTCACAGCTTTGAATTCATGGCTATAGACCATATTCCTTATTCGATCAGAGGAGGTCCTTCCTCCCTGTTACTGGAATATTTAGAGTTAGAATGGCAACTGAAACTTGATGCTTTTAGACTACCAGGGCTGAATGATAACTGTAACATCTCAGCTGTTCTTAAGTTGAGAAGTTATTTGAGATAGTCAGGTGTATATGTCTGGTGGTCTTGGCTTAGTACCGTCTTGGGTTGTCTTACATTATAACCTGGTCTTGGGAGGTTCATTTTGAACCGGTCTCATTATTCTTATAGCTCTTATTTTGTCCTGGTTTTACTGAATAACCAATATTACCTTGATTCTGTTTTTTTTATGGATAAGGCGTCTTTCTCCTTTTAAACTTTTTTTGATATTTATGTATAATAATAATATATTAATATCATTTTTTATATACAAAAATTGTCTTATATTATTTTATTAGTTGATATATGTGCATTCTTTTATCTAGGGAAACAAATGTTATTCTTACATTTTTATTTCTTAAAATTTCAATTTTTATGAAATATGTGATGGATTAAAAATGTCATTTTATGATTTAATTTAATATGTCACTTCCTGCCTATATGCTATATTAAGGCAAGCCATGTGTTTTATGTTTTACTCTGATGAAGCTACAAGAGGCTTGTGGCGAAAACGCTGGTTCTGTTTAATGTAAATAAAGCTGCGTTCAGTACTTTTTACTGTTTTACCAAGGTTGCCGTGGTTTTTGTGTTTTCATGCTTTTCCACCTTGTTAAATCTACTTCATTTGTATGTAATTGCTAGGCATTAATCTTCAAACACTTAAATAGAATAAGCAAACTTAAATAAACAAAAACACTGAAATGGATTAGAAACAGGTTGTTTGAAAGGAAGTATATAGTTACTGTTAGTGGGGAAAATGTTAAAAGAAGTCATTAAGCAGTGGAGAGCCAAAGGATTTAGTACCGGGGTTACTCCTCTTTACCCTATTTGTGTCAGATGTCATACTGACTATGTACAGCAAGAGCATCTTATATGCTGATGATACTGGTTTGGAAGTCGTGAATTGAATGAGTTACTCTCTAAACAGAACTATGGTAGCTCGTATTGTCAGCAGATACTTATCAGCTGAGCTTTAATATAAAAAAGTACAAAGTGTTTGAATGTGCAGAAAACACAAAATCTTTGCTGATAGACCTTATGCATGAGAGGGAGAAAAATTACTTTGGTGTAGTATGTACTCTTAATTGAATCATGCTGTGCAGTACAAAGGGACATTGATAGACTACACTTGGAATATCATGTATAATTCTGGAGTACATAAAAACAAAGGGAAAATAGTTTGCTAAAATGCATACACTATAAAGTTACCAAATCAATAAAGAATCTGGAAGAACAGGGTATGAGTTGAGAATCAGGATGATGGACATGTATTCATCAGAAGAGGAAGGAAGTCAGAATATGATTAGGATACATTCATTATTTGAGGAACAAAGACAGGGCAGGATTTGAACAGAAAAGGCATGGGGTAGAAGTGAGCATCAGTGGTAATTGGAAGAAGGAAGTTTGAAGTTAAACCTGAGAAAATACTTTTTCATGAAGAGGATGGTAGACATTGGAATATATTGCCTGAGACAGTTGTACATTGTAAGTCATCACAGAATTTTAGAGTAGGTTGCAGTAGAGCAAAGATGGAATGAGGCCATGGAATAGGAGGAGCATCTGCATGGGCTAAAGCAATCAGATGAACTCGATAAACGTTGTCTTCTTCCCTTAGTGGAAGCAGGTGATGCAGCTGAAGACCAGTTGGTCTCATTACTTTTCTTGACACCTTGACTGAAACTTTGATAATGATGGGATCACTGTGAGGAGGAATTTTTCCTTACTGTAAGTTGTACTGATCCTGGCACTGATTATATTTGTTGCAGGGGTATAGGAGAGTTGCCTGCATGGAGGGTGTGAGGAACTTTGTTCCTTCAAAAACACTCATTTTTGCATTTTGTGAAATGGATTGCTGATAATTTTTTTTATAAAAATTCAGTTAATGAAATGGACTTGCTATTCATCATAAATCCTCTTTCTCAGACATTGTACTGTTCTATTTTACTTTTCATAAGTACTGTGATCATGTTTGGGATAATACAGGTTTAGACATGTACCGTAATCCTA
Source organism: Protopterus annectens (assembly GCF_019279795.1). Taxonomy (NCBI): domain Eukaryota; kingdom Metazoa; phylum Chordata; order Ceratodontiformes; family Protopteridae; genus Protopterus; species Protopterus annectens. The sequence continues at coordinate 1,480,082,767 of NC_056739.1, forward strand.
CTACGTACAAACATAATAATACTGATATTTGTCTAAATGTAAACAAAACATAATTAAAAAGTAAATAAATTACACAAGTTGTCCCACGAATCTGGAATAAATAACCGCATAGAATTTGAACTCCTCAAAACCTGACAGTATTCAAGGAAAATTTGGATTGCTGGATGGGACATGAAACTTTCAGCCCTCATTTCAAGGAGTCAATGTATTTTAATGGCCTTAGGGCCTAAATACCAGTTTGAAAACATATGGCCTTATAAGGGAGTATTATAATCATAACAGATATCCTTTATTTTACCTGTGTTTAAGCAATGAGCAGTTTTTGTGTCTTCATGAACTATAATGACCTAGGACCTCTCAGGTTTGTTTATCCCTTTTCCATACAAAAGTAGATGTACCTATTAATAAATATGGCAATAATTTATATATGTAATCTCTGCATATCACTGTGTGGCAGTAAACCTGTATAGATAAGTATCCCACACAGAACTGTATTAAAATATCTGTAATGGACAGTATAATTTGCATTAGTTGGTGTGTTGTCTTAAAAACAAACTGACAGAACAAAAATATCTCATAAGGATGGGAAAAGGTAACAGCCACTCTTGTAATTTCTATTCTGTTGCCTAAACGGTTACACAATCCCTCCATGTTGTATATGTAAGCAATGCATTTAAAATGTATCCCTAAGTAAAACCATACCTATGTATATTTCTCCCCAGATGTTTCCTTGGAATTCAGAAAGGTTTACGATGAAGCAAAATCCTTAACTGCACAGGTTTCCACATTGTGCTAAGCCTGAATGATTCCAAGATGGCTCTCCTACCAATGTTTTCTGCTAGCACTGGCAATAGCATAGACAACAATCTCACTGGTGCAGTAACATACAAATGTAGCAGTCCAGGAAAGTGAATAATACAAATTAGCCCTGTGCTGTCTCCTGGAAATGCTGCCAGCAGAAGACTAATGCAGAGCAGTGATTGAATGAATCACTTTAGTGAGTTAATTATTTTCACTAGGAGGAATAAGTGACTGTTGTCTTTTGACAGCTTTCACCCATTCACTCTTTTCGGAATGGCAGAGACTCATACTGCAAATACAGGCACATGTGAAGCAGTGTGTGTGTGTGTGTGTGTGTGTGTGTGTGTGTGTGTGTGTGTGTATAGAGGTGTATGTGATTGTCTGTAAGTGCGTCAATGTGGCTGCATGGATGTGTGTGTGTATGTGCGTGTGTGTGTATGTGCATGTGTGTGCGTGTGTGTGTGTGTGTGTGTGTGTGTGTGTGTGTGTGTGTGTGTGTGTGTGTGTGTGTGTGTGTGTGTGTATGTGTGTGTGTATGTGTGTGTGTGTGTGTGTGTGTATGCTGCTACCTTCTCCCGTCCTTATGAGATATTATCTATGTTCTATGTGGTACACCTCATCACTAAGGGCTTTTCATCCAGAAAAAAGGAGGCCATTGTCCCACTGTACTCATCCCTCATTAAACCCATTATAGAATACAATGCCCCGTTTGGTATGTACCTCTCAAGACATCTGCAATAACTGGAAAGGGGACAGAAATACCTCACTAAAATAATCATAGGCCTAAAGCAGATGCCCTATGCTGACCATCTAAAAAAACTCCAGCTATCCTCTGTTTCATATCGTCTTCTCAGAGGCGATCTCTGCTTAACATACAAGGCCATGTCAAACCCAGAGCTGTTGAACATGCTACACTTAAAGAAATCCCAATCCCTCAGAGCCACATGCTCCAGGGATCTAAACCTTGTCATCACAATGAGCAAAACATGCTTGAGGGATAGGTTCCTGACCCAGAGACTCCCCAGACTCTGGAAAAGACTGCCCATACATGTCAAGCAGAGCACCTCTTTGGCCCTCTTCAAAAGTAACCTTGACGATTGGATGGGAAGTAGGAAATTCACCCCGGGGATCATGTCAGTCGCCCTGCTATACAGGTATCCAGGGAAGTAAATATTATGGGAAGAAATAACCAGGGAATTGTTATGGCTAGGCTTGTATAGGCCCTAGGGCCAATAGCCTAGTACCAACCTATGAACCTGTGTGTGTGTGTGTGTGTGTGTGTGTGTGTGTGTGTGTGTGTGTGTGTGTGTGTGTGTGTGTGTGTGTGTGTGTGCGTGTGTCTGTGTGTGTATGTAGAGGTATATGTGCATGTGTCTGTGTGTGTATGTAGAGGTGTGTGTGTGTGTGTGTGTGTGTGTGTGTGTGTGTGTGTGTGTGTGTGTGTGTGTGTGTGTGTTTGTGTATGTGTGGGTTAGTGCATGTGGGTGTCTGAGCGAGAAGAAGCATGAACAAGTCTGTAGGAGCTTGTTTGTGGCTGCTTGGATATGTGTGCTTATGTGTGAGGGTAATGTTTGACAGTGTGTTTGTGTGTGTATGTTAGAGGTAGCTATGCTATCATGATGTGTTGGCTGGTAGAGAGAACATTTACACAGTAAGGTCTGACAGAACAATTTTTTGTATTCAAAGACATGGTAATTAGTTGATAATAAGATGTTTCTCTATACAGCTTTACCTTATCTCTGAATTACAGATTCTCACCATCTCACAAACTGATCTGCAGTGGTGCAGCGGTAGCATTGCTGCCTCACAGCAAGAGGTTCTCCTGTTCGATTCTCGGGTGGAGTGCAGGGAGTGCCTTCTGTGTGGAGTCTGCATGTCCTCCCTGCGGTTGGGTAGGGATTCGAAAGACATGCGTAAATGGGCCTGCCTTCATTGAAGGTTGAACTTTGAGCTGGCACCTAGGCATTCATCAAAATCTACTGCCAATCATTAGCGAACCGGAGTTCCGCTGTGGCGACCCCTAACCGGGAAAAGCCGAAAGACAACAACAACAACCATCTCACAAACTGACCAACCAACATTAGCCACTAAATACTGATAGTGAGAATCTCTCTGAATCCCATGGATTATCTCTTTAGTCTCTACTCTGATAATAGTATTTGACAACTACGTGTAACTCCAATGTGAAAACATTGGCGTGTAGCATTTGCTTGTAACATTGTGTGTTCTAGTATCACTTAAACAACAATAATCATATGCATTTATTTATTTGTCATTTTATTTGGCTATTTGTTTATTTTCTTGTTTTAGACTGCAATTCCTACAAAGACCTGCTGCTTAACTTACTGGATCCCCAAAATGCAGAAAAAGTCTGTGTAAAAATAGTTGATTTTGGAAGTGCCTGTTGGGTGGTAAGTTATTGAACAACTGAAGATAATAAAGACAAGATATCATAATATATTGCAGTGTTTATATTAACTAGAAATACAAATGTTGACTTTTAGATCAAAATATGAAAATGGAGCTTTGTGGTCCAAAATGTTTAGGGGACTTTCTGATAAGAGTTGCTGTAGGTCTATTCATTTTTGGAAAACGTGGACACTCATGTTGCCAACAGGTCACCACTGTTTACACTGTGGTCTGTAAAGCATCATGGTTTTCACTGATCTAATAAAGTTTGCTCTATTGGAATTAACTTTAGTAGACAAAAGCAATCATTCAATACTATTGTGATTCAAAAAAAAATACTCTTTATATATTATCTGAGTTTTTTGTTGGTTTTTTTGTTGTTTTGTTTTGTTTTAGTTTAAATGCTATATTAGGGAAACTGTACGGTGTTAGAAGTGTTGTTATTAACTTATGGGACAATCATATTTTGAGAAAGCAAACACATTCTGTAAAACAAACCTTTGATACATGACTGGTAACTGAGTGAGAATTAATAGATTAGGTAAATAAAAAAAAGAAGGAAACACACTGTAAGAAGTTAAATCTAGAAACATCCAAGTAGAAAAGTAAATACTTGAATATAATTATATATATATATATATATATATATATATATATATATATATATATATATATATATAAAATATGTATGGATCTCTATCAGATGATAGAAACTTCATATGACTGAAACTCATCTGACTGAGTCCATAACACTGAAATTTCAAAATACTGAAAATCACTTGACTGAAACCCATAATACTGAAATCTTACAGTGCTAAATTTCAACATACTGAATTGTAAAATGAACGATATAAAAACAGAATAGGTGGGGGCCTATGCCCCCCACACACACCCTAACTATATATACTAACTCCAGGATCACACTACAGTGGGGAAAAAGGCATATACCTTTTTATGGATCTATATTAAAACATTGAAAGTGCAGTTCACTGAACTGCACTTTCACGAACCCACTTTAGCGAAAGTGCATAACATCAAACATGCACTTTCACTAAAGTAAACAAAACAAAATTAAACAATACACACAAAAAATGTAAACACTACTATGCAAGGGGCAAGTCCCCCTGCACCCCCCCCATGATGGGGGCTGCACCCCCCACACCCCCCTACTTTAATATTCAAACTCATAGACTGCACTACAGTGGGGAAAAAGGAATATTCCCTTATCCCCACTGCACAATCTCCACAAAAGATTTGTTAGTTGTACATCAACAGAATATGTTGATGTACAACTAACAAAACATGCAAACTGCATGTTTTTTCATTTTTTACTTTGTTTTAGTGAAAGTGCATATTCAGTGTTATGCACTTTCGCTAAAGTCATTTAGTCAAAGTGCAGTTCGATTAACTATACTTTTGACGTTCTGACAAGGACCCATATATATATATATAAATATATATATATATATATATATATATATATATATATATATATTACTTTTAAAAGAAAGCAAATCTGTGGATTGAAAATCAGAAAAATTCTATAAATAATATGTAAAAAATTTAAATTCTGTGTTTTATTTAAAGAACACAACATTCTGTTTTCAAGAAAAAATATTATTTTATTTACTATTTTGTATATTCATCCTGTCTGGAATATACCTTAAGAGACACGAAAAACATGTCAGTATCTTAATCTTTGAAATAATTTTCTCTTCAGATGGGTATAACTTGCTACTGATTTGCAAATGTGTTCAGATTACATTTTAATGCAGTTTTCAAACTCAGGCTTTAAAGTATGAGTACGTACAGAAAGAATTTTAAGTATATGGCAAACATATGCAGGCATACATGTATCTCTGTATATGTGTGTGTGTTTACAGCCTGATAATTTTAAATGACACATCTCTTGCCAGAGCAATTGCTGAAGAATTTGTCTTTCTGCAATTGTGACTTATTTTTCTTTTATGTTTGAATATAATATAATTTAATTAAGCAAAATAAACTAAGAATTATTTTTCCCTGATACAATAATATTTATGGAAGGTTCATGCTGTCTTTTTGAAGGGATGTAGTCTTTTACTTCTAGTTTCTAAAGATGGCAGGATCCCTCACTGAACTTTTAAGAGGAGCTTTCTCATTTGTATGCCTGTAACAAAAGGGTTCTTTGTCCCATCTTTGAAAGATGTTGCTGTATATAGTTCTTATCCATGCAATATTCACTCTCACTTCTGTATAGAATTAGAAATATATCTAGATATAGTAGGATACTGCACCTCATTTTCAGAGCTTACTTGTTTTAAAATGAATAGATGTTCATTTTGAGAGGTGGGAATGTATCTAATCTTAAAATACCTATCTATCTGTCTCTGTCTCTGTCTCTCTCTCTCTCTCACAATAGTATTGTATCACCATCATTTTTACCCAATGATCTATCAAGAAAATATTTTCAGAGGATGATAATGGGTTTCCTTATCTAGAATTACAGCACACTACTTAAAGGACAACAACGGGATTCTATTATTAAATGCTCAAGGTCTCTGTCCTTTTTCTCCCTATTTATTGTCCCTCCTATGAATAAACGACAACACAGCATTTCAAATAATTAAATTGACTGTTTCTCTCCACTAGAATAGTACTTTACTGTACTGTGATGGTTTCAATTTCAAAAAACTTTTATCCCGCCCTGAAAAAGTTTCCAATTCATTGATGTCATCAACGCCACTCAATACAGGTAGTTTTCTGGCCATTTCTCTCCTCAAACTGACATCATCATGACTGTCCTAAGAACCCACCCATGCTGTGATGTCTCAGCTCCCTGGTCCTTCCCCTACTCATACAGAAAGTAAAGGCAAGAAGAAGGAAACAGTACATGAGTCAAGTCTCCTACTGTGAGCTGTCAATCACAGCAGGTAACAGCTCAAATTACCCTTAGCACTTTGACAGCTAGGGAAGTTAGGTGTGAAGGGGGATGGGAGATGAGTCAAACTAGTACAATTCAGGTTTCACAAAAAAACTGCAGCTTAGCCATTCTAAAAAGAAGCAGCAGTAAAAAGCACTTTGAAAGTCTGTTCTGTGGCATTTGCACTGTTTGTGTTTTAAGTAGTCATTGAATGGCATGAAATGTTACTTAAGACTAATTGACTGAAAGACAACAGTGTATGCATGTAAAATCAATGCAGTGACAGGAGCTTTAGGAAGAAAGAGGTCTGCATAACGTAACTTTTTACAGATGAGCACTGCATTGTGGGATACCTAGAGGCAGACTAAACAATCAGAATTACTTCAAGATGTCAGACCCCATGTGGTCAGACTCAGAAATGTATACAAATATTTAATTACCTGTAAATAGTCCTAGTGTGATATTAAAATATAGGAAACAGCAAACCATGATGAAATAAATGTTTTTTTGAGTCTGTGGGTGCAGTTCTCCCTTAAATCTATTTAACAATGCCAGCCTGAGTTTCAAAGCTTTCATGTCAGCTATCTGGCTCTTCAAATAAAAACAACCAATCCAATGGCCACTTTGGCATTTATTTTAAGTGAAATGAAAAGGAATTTGAGACTAAATCAACATAAAACCTTTTGGTAAGACATCTCCATTTATTAATACATAACTAATCTGGCTGACAGTTAGAAATTTTTCTTTTATAAAAGATCCTACTTGATGATAGTTTTATTTCTTTTTATTCCAGATATATATATTATTTTCACTTTGAGATCCCATATGGCTGATAAGTGAATAAATGGTACTTCCAAAGGCTAGCACGTCTAGGGTACATGTTAATAAATTATGCATAATATAATAAGCATTAATATATTGCTATATAAATTAGAACAGTTTTAATTATCAATGATTTTGTGTGTGTGTGTGTGTGTGTGTGTGTGTGTGTGTGTGTGTGTGTGTGTGTGTGTGTGTGTGTGTGTGTGTGTTTGTTCATTTGTGATAATATAGATAAAATGAAAATGGAGTTTAAAAATAGGGTAAAAATAAAAGGGAAAGATATATGGTTAAGAAATAATAGGAATTATTTAGCGGGGCTAATAAAAGTTAAAGTATTATAGAATTAGGGGAATCTCACAGAATAAAAAGGGAAACAACTGCAGATTGCTAAAGAGAAAATAAGAGAGTATTTGGATAATATGCATGAGTTTAGAAAGGTTGTTGTTAAGCAGCTATTTTTGATAACTCAAGAGCACAAAAATTGTAACCTAATGACTTAGGCAACACAAAGAGAAAGGGTTGTCACCAAACTTAGGGAACTTATGACAAGAAAAATAACCAGAGAGCCTATAGTGGGATTAAAGTTATTTCGTAATTTTTGTTAAGATTTGTATGAAGCAGAAGAATGTGGAAACTAAGAAAGAGTACAAATGGAAATGTTTATGGAAGACTTAATTATGCAAAGGTTAGAGTTAGATGAGGCTCAATAAATAATATAGGAGGAGATGAGATAAAAATGATGATGTACAATCAATCTGCAGGGAAGTCTCCAAGAACAGATGGTATTCCTTTGAAAGTCTGGAAGTTAGGAGGGAAGAAAGTGATAAAGATCTGGAAGGTTTTTGTTTAACAGTATTTTAAAAAGAGGGGAAGTACTAACATCTTCGAGAAAAGCTGTGGTGGCTGCATTACTCAAAGAGGGTAAAGACCCATCAGACCCAGCTTTATATAGATGCATTTCAATTTTAAACCATGATTATAAATTGTTTATGTCTATAATAGCTAAAAGAATGACAAAGGTGTTGCCAAAATTGATAGATATGGATGTTGTTTTCTGACGGGAGGGACATATTAACATTAATAGAACAATGATGACCCAAAGGCAAGCAGAATAAAAGAAAGTAGAGATGTTGAATGGTCTTAATGCAGAGAAAGCATTCAACAGAGTAAGCTGGGATGTTATAAGTAGGGCAATGGAAGCATGTGCATTCCCTGATGCAATAATAAGGTTAATTAGGAGGATGTATGAAGGATCAGAGGCAAGAATTAAGGTGTGATGTTTCCTCAGTTTATTAAAAGAGATCAGGTAAAAGGAGATGCAGTTCTTTTGGACAATGTAAACATTAAATTAAATTCTTGTACTTATGATTTTAAGTTCACCCAAAGCTTTGATTGTAATTCTAGAGGACTAGTGTACTTTGCCTTTTGTGATTACTATCACTTTACATAGGAAAAATGAATCTATATTGAAAAAGAGAATTTATGAACACTACTAAGATATCAGTGTTCAGTGTTCTTAATTTAAATAATGCTTTTTGCAAGCATAGAACTGATTGTAGTGAGAATAAAAGATTTTATTTTTTGTTTTGGAGTATGTGCCTTTTAATCCAACAGGCAGTCCATGGGAGCCAACATTAGAATTTCACGAACTCCTATGGCAAGGTAGATTGAATGCTTGTGAATTTCCTGACCTGAATGATGCTGTGTCACTAAGCAGTCTGCTCAAGTTATGAGCAGCTAAGTTGTAATTCCTAGGTCATTCTTTGACAATTATATTTTCTAACTATATATTGTATATTTTATATTAATAGGATTTTTTTATTTTCTATACGATACATGAATTGTTATAAGGTTTTAAAATAGGATGCACTTTGAAAAGGTATCTTAAAGATGGGAATGTTTCTACTGGTAGAGCGAGGACATGTGCTGTATTGAACCCTTATAAAAGCTGTTCATTTTAATGATAGTTCTGATGAGGTCCTGATATGTAAGAGGGTAAAAGCTCTTAACTTTTATTTTAATTATATTATATTTTTATTAAAATTAAATTCAGGCTCCTATTTTGTCCTTTATTTCTGTGGACCTGGTGAGCCTGAGTACTTTGGTTATCCCTTCAGATCTGGTAATCCTATACCACCTTGTTCTGTGGTAAGAAACAACGTATCCCACTTACCTCTTGCCCGCCTTCCTTCCCAAATACAGTTCTTCAATTCTTCATTAATTGTGGTCCACAGCTTCTCCTCTAGTTGATAAAAATATGCCTGACTGTGTACAATCCTAAAGGGACTATAAACATGTTCACTGCTTGTACCTTACTATTTATATCCATTTTCAAGACCTTCCAACTTCTCACTTTTGTATTATCTTTTGTTTAGTCTCTTCCCAAATATCCTTAGCTGCCATACTAGAATCACTTTTAATCTAAAACCTAAATATTTCATCTTATCATGTCCACATAAACCAATTTATGTGTAGGAACATAGTTTACTGCTATAGCCTTTGGTTTTTCATTATTTATTTTATATCCTGTAAAAAATTTGAAAAGGTCTCAAACTGTTCTGCAACACTGAAATATCATTTTCTGGCTTTATCAAATACAAAATAATATCATCCACAAATAAGACTCATTTTTAGAGTACAGTACCAGTTGTGCCCTTAAATTTGTGAATCTCTTATTTTCTTTGGAGCAATGCTAGCTGCTCAGCAACTGTTTTTCTTAAGTGTTATGTATTTAAAAAATAAAAGTTAAAAAAACACCCATTTATAAATTCATTCAAATAAAACACACCTATATAAACTCACCCTACATAAAGCATAATTAAGCAGTTATCTCTTGGCTCATTCCAGATGTTTCATCAGTGCCCAAATTACTAAGTTATGTCACTCATTTAATCTTGGATTCACCTGTCTAAGTAAATTATGCCATTTTGTATGTTGCACTCATTCATTGCTACCATCTGTACTTCTTGATTTGTATATTTTCTGTTTTCAAAACTTTAAAACTATGCTGTGGTTTTCCTTCAGAAACATATGCAATCAAAGCATGTGTGATTGACTTAATTTTAATGTCTGACATGCTATTCTTTAATTCTTGATGCCAATTTGACTTTCTTGTTGAGAAAGCTTAGCATGAGTTTAGCTAAACAGACAATCCCTCTACTGCTCCATTAAAAACACTGTCATAACACACAGTAGTTCAGTCTGTGGATAGGTGTGTGTAGCATAAAATGCCTACATCATAATATCATGAAGGGTTCACTGTTAAAGACTGAATGAAAACAGACAGCAGCAGATACAGCTTTTACAGCACTGACATTGTCATTACTACTACAAACCTCTATGTCAGTATTTATGGAGGAGTGCAATCTCTTTTGCACCCTCTGGAATCACGTCAACCCACTGAAGGAACCTTCAGAAAGCAGAAGCATAGCAAAGGAGGCAGCCAGCATGGGTGTAAGGTGTTAAGGGGGTGCAATAATGAGATGATGATTGACTGGTAATCCATGTACTGGCATTTATTTCCATAGCAACATTTCTTAATGCTGGTATGGAAATGAAGGTCGGTTCTGCTTTTACTACACTTTTTAAAAGTCAAACAGTATGTAGTCCTGAAGTAGCAACTTTTTTTTACTCCTCAAGTTAGAGTTGAGGGGCATAGTAGCAGACCTAGCTTGTTCCTTAGGTGAAAAGCACTAGACCAAGGAATGGATTTAACCTTTACTTTGCAACTCAGTTAAGAGCTGGGGTGCAGATCAGAAAGAATGGGCAAATGGACCTGGCTTGGAGTGTTTGATCGGGCAAACAGACCTTTTTTGGGGGGGGGATGCAAGTAACTTGATCTTAGAAATATTAGATTGATTTACATATAATGAACACCAGCTCATCAATCTCAAACCATCAACAAGCAAGGGTGCATGCTCAAGGGAATAACCTCAGAACATTAAATCTAAAACTAAACCATTTAGCAACATTGGTTAAAACATTATCAAGCATTGTTTGCACATTATCCTACATAGTCAAGCAAAAGCAAGTAAAACTCAACCTCAGCCCAACCTTAGATGATTTTTGAGTAACCTAGTTATTATCTTATTTATTTTACTACTTTTTTTCGTCTTCAAAACTATTGTTCCATATTTTGAAACTGTCGGCAGTGCCCCTGTCATGTTGCTCCCCCAAATGTATAGATGTTTGTGTTTGTGTACCAACACAGATTCACTGTGCATGGTGTTTTTTTCTTTTGTCCACGGTAGTGAAACCATGGACTAAGTATATTTAATTAAGAAGTACAGGGGGCTTACAAAAACATGTTTATGGTGTATGTTGTTACGTCAAGTTTTTACTATGATTTAGTGAAATGATTTTTAGTCGAATAGATTTTCAGTTATGCATTTTCAGTCAAATTTATGTAATAGTGTGACTTTTAGTCAAATGTAGTTTGATAATTTTATAGTACACCACTCGGTGGTAGGGGACCTTAAACACTAATGAACATAAAAAATAAGTGTGTCGAAAATAAACTGTAAAGTTGCTTAAATTAGCATGCTTGACAAAATGAACCCTGCTCATGGGGATGGGTGATTGCTTTACATAACACTGTACACCATTTTAGCTATTTATTTTAAAGTTATTTTTGTACACCATTTTAGCAATTTATTTTAAAGTTATTTGGAAGTGAGAAGCAGATGTCTTAAAATATTTTGTTTTATATTTGTCTTGTCACTACTTATATGATACCAGTGCTCACAAATGTTTGCTCATGAAGACAAGGTTCCCAACTCCCATACAAAAAAAAAAACATCTCTGAACTGAGAAATGCTATATTTAGAGAACTGAAAATATCTCTGAGCTGAATGTTTTAATGTCAGTATTCTGATGGCCACTAACTGAAATTGCTAGCCTGGGTTCACAAAATGCACTTCATCTACTTTGTGATTTATCAGTATTTGTACACACAAGTTTTGGTATCATTCCCTTATCACCTGCTCACACCAAAGTGAGTTGGACAGTCCTAGGAAGATGGCAACATTTAACTACCTCGATGTATTTGTTATGTTTAAGTATACTGGCAATTTTATAATTTTTGCATCTGTGAAAATTGTTCTGGGTTGTTTGGATAGCTCATTTTACTTTTAGTTTTAATTCATAATTGAATACTATTTGAATGGCTGCCAGCATGTGACCAGCAACCCAAAATTTGAGATTAATGTGTCTGATATTTTTGTGACAGCTTTGTTCAGCTGAGTCACTGTACCTCTCCTATTGTATTTTACCATGAACTGATTGTTGAAGACCTGTAAGGATTTGCTGCTGCCACATTGTGACCTGACTGTGGCACTGCTGTATTTCCTCTATAATGTCTGCTGCATTTTGTCACTGTTCTGTAACTGGATTTGTGTTGCTTTAGATGCTTGGACTCAGAGCTGTAACTAGGTTATGGCAGAGGGGGCATCTTCCCCAAGTGCAAGCTGTTAGGGGGCACGATCAGCAGGGGCAATGTTGCAGGAGTGTAGTAGTGGTTTCATAAAGGAATACCAATACTCATTTATGGTTAGGTCTGAAGTGCTCATAGTGGAGTGATTTAAATATAGCAACCTGCTTGTAACAATTTGTAGCAACCAGCTTGCTACAATTTCAGAGCAGAAGAACTTTTTATGGTTTTCAACTCTGAAGAGATATTTGTTCCTCAGCTTTGAGTTGAGGGGTTGCCAGATGACTAATTAGATAGTCTTAAAGTAGATTACATAATGTCAGTTTGTGTAAATCATTGCCGATGGCCACAGAAATACCTCACTAAGAGGATTACTGGCCTCGAACAGATGCCATACGCAGACCATCTCAAAAAACTCCAGCTCTACTCCATCGCATATCGCCTACTCAGAGGCAATCTCTGCCTAACATACAAAGCTATGTCAAACCCAGAGCTGTTGGACATGCTACACTTAAAGAAATCCCAATCTCTCCGAACCACATGCTCCAGGGACCTACACCTTGTCACCACAATAAACAGAACATGCTGGAGGGATAGATTCCTGTCCCATAGACTTCCCATACTCTAGAACAAACTACCCATTCATGTCAAGCAAAGTTCCTCATTGGCCCTCTTTAAGAAAAATCTTGACGACTGGATGGGAAATAGAAAATTCACCCCGGGGATCACTTCTGTGGCACTGCTTGACAGGGGCACAGGAAAATAATTTTCTTGGGTGGCAAAAGCCAGGGAACCTTTTTAGCTAGGTTTATGGGTTGGGAGGGTGGCCTAATGGTTAATGTGTTTGCCTTACAATCACAAGGTGCAGGGTTTGAGTCTCACAAGGGATAATTGGCTAAGCTTAAAATGGCTCGCAAGGGAAGATAGCTTAGTACTAATCTATGAACCTATGAACCTATATAGGCCCCAGGGCCGATAGCCTAGTACCCACCTGTGAACCTATAATAGCATAGAAAGGTGATACACTGGGAAGAGAGGAGTTGTTTTTTGTCCAGGGCACTACAATATTCTGCATTATAACTAATCTATTTTAATGTCTTTGTAAATGACACCATAGTATTACTCAAAAGAACACCAAAACAAAACCGTGCAAAGTGCTGATAAGAAAGAAAAAGGAGAAGGAATGAATGGGAAATCTGAGTGGAAGGGTTACAAGTATGACGACTTATATATATTACAAAGGACTGTAAAGTAATTCAGATTGTAAAAAGAACAACTATAGGAAATGTACACCTTTTGGCTGAAACAATAACAGTAAAAGAAATGGCCAAAGGTTAGAAATCTTTCTATCAGGTGAACTACATTTTTGAATTTGTAATGATATCAAGGAATATTAACTGTATGAAAAAAGAGGCCAAGTGTGATACTGGAATGTAAAAGAAGAGTTATTCTGAGAAGAAAATTGTAAGCTAACAACCATATTCCTTTACAATTAATGTGGCCTAAGAAAAATCAATGCTTAGAGTTCAAGAGTTCATGTTATTGCCAGAACACATTTCAGATTGGTATAGCATAAGAGAAAGAAACTAAAATGTTTAGTGTATGTGTGTAGCAGAAGCCATATTAACGGTGACCAAGAGCTGAATATGCATATCCATAAGAAAATGTGAAATCAATATTACAGAACTTGTGAGTCTGTCATAGAAGTTAAAACAGTGCAGGTAGCAGGCATCTTTCAAAAGAGTTGTTGAAGAATGTAAAAAATATAAAACATATTTCTATACAGGTCATGGAGTTATGGAAGAGCTCCGTAAAGAAGGCTCCTGGAAAAAAAACAATGAGGAGGCATATGTAGTTAAGCTGGATAAAGCTCTGACTTTGGCCCAATTAACCAGGGTGCAACCAGGGGCCCAAGTACTAGATGAGTCAGCAGTGTAGGGATGGAGAGACAAGAGTGAGCAGCTGATGTGGGCTCACCTCCCACGGGAGAAAGAAATCGGTTCATAGGTGAATACTAGCCTAACTGCCCTGAAGGGACATTTTAAGCATAGCCAATAACCTGATGAAAGAGTCAACTCCTGTACTTTGTGTCTGTGATGTGACAGGCTTAGCCATTATACTAAACCCACCCCACCCCCCCGTGCTGAATCTTCATACGGTAGCACCTTCTGCAGGGATAGCCTGGAAGTGTACTCCCTATGCGTACAGACTCAGGAAAGCCAAGGGAGACTTTCACTCCAGCAGAGCATAAAAAGCATGTAAGTGAGGGCCCATCCCATGCTCAGCACAGCTGGCATCACAATACTTCCTAGCCAATAGAGAGAATTGTAGGCCTATCATATAAAAATCCCAGAATTCAACAAAGATGATGTCACAATGTAACTACTTTCACTTCCTTGATTGGCTCAGTGAATGTGAGGTCTGCGCTCCTAGAGTCACTCATCCCAGGGGCTCTTGGGGCAAACCAGTCTTGTGGCTTAGAAAGAAACTAAGGTCATAGAGAATGGATGATGGTTAGAGCAACACTGGAACTCACAGACATTATAAAAAATTAGGGGATATCTGCAAGTGATCTTGAATTAGTAATACTCCCACTAGATAAAGAAAAGGCAGACTTCTGACTGTATGAGTGGCTGCAGCTTACAAAACAGAACTAAGTTAGAGACCATGTTAAAGATGAAATACTACTTTGTAACACTAAAGCATGCCTGACTAGTGTCTTTTTTTTCTAGCTTTAATGTTGATCTCTGATGTATGTTTCAGTGACATACAATTTTGTGACAGTTTTTTTTTCCCTTTTTTGCAGTACAAACACTTTTCAGAGGTAATCCAGACACGACAGTACCGAGCCCCAGAGGTGCTGATTGGAATGGGTTATAGTACCTCTGTTGACATATGGAGCACAGCATGCATGGTAAATCCACTGATCACCGAACATATGGAAATGTATCATGTAGCCTTTCTGATTAGATATGCAGACTAATGTTTTGTTTGCAGCATGTTTTCTGTCCATCTGTTTAGTTTACATAAGTGGCTTTTCTGTAACATTTCCAGTTCTTCTGAACTAGTCACCACCTGGATCCTGAACACCTGTTCTTCCAGCAGAGATCCCCCCCCCCCATACTGTTCCATACTTAGTCTTCTGGAAAGTCCTAAAGGCTGAAATGACAGCCATTTGGGTGGGAGTAGAACAACAAGAGAAACAAGATATTCCAAAATGTGCCAATAGTGTATGGAAAAATTATTCACTTGGGCAACCTATTTTTATCTTTTTTTGAACTATACAAGCCTATCCCCTTAGCTGATATACTGCAGTATATCATGTGGTGCTACTGGCTAACTAAGGGATTTCACTAAGTCTGGTCACTGAATGCATATATTTATATCAGAATAGTTCCTCAATTCATAAGTCAGCAACGTTTAGTCTTATCTTGTCAGGAGTAGCCTGCACATTCCAAAACTGAATAAATCCACACTTTGCCATTATATGTAAGCATTTAGAAGTACAGAAAAGATAACTATTGGGTGTATAATGGTTAGAAAGAGGACAAAGGAATGATGTCATGAGACAAGTTCATAGGATTACTATTAGACATAAATAATAAACATAAGTTTTTTTTGGCAATCTCTGCCAAAAGGTTCAACACGGTCAAATGCTACTGTACTCCATCCCATGTGGAAGCTATTATTTTTTGTCATTTCCTCTTTGGTCTGCATTGACCTTAACCAGCTCACTTATCTGCAGTCTTCCTGAACAGTGTTCCTGTGCTACTGCCTGACTGAGCCTGTAGATTCTCCATATAGCATTCTTACATTGTTATTATGCAAGTCTGTTGGTAAAATAGCTGGGGGTATCCCAATTATTAGTTCTCTTGCCTGCGGTGACTCTGGAAAGCAAAAGTGAGATTAAAGTAAAAGGAGTGCAGAACAACCAACACAATCACATTATGCTATAGACTGTCCCTCCTGAGGAAGGTTATTATCTTACAACTGTGAATTTCATAACTAAATCTGATACAAAACATATTTCTGGGACTTATAGTAAGAAAATGTATAAATAAACATATTTCTTTTATAGCATACACTTTGTTAACTAACTATAGTAAAACTGCCTCTCTGAGATGCAAAAAGATGTTCTTGTCTGACCAGATTACAGTAAAAGCACACTGGCTTGATAGTAGATTGTGAAGGTCCCTACTGACCTGCAATGGAGCTTTCCATGCAAGTGACATATAATGAACAACCTCAAATTTAGCAATCGGACTAATGCATATTTCCACATATTTCTTTTTCATTCTTTTTTTTCATATTGTTGGGTTGTATTTATGATTGCTTAGAATGCAGCTTGGATTCACAATTTCCCCCTTGGACAGCCAACCACTTTATTGGCCACTTGGCACTGTTTCTCCACAGAAAATATCCTAATACAGTCAGTTTCTGGTATTTTTGATCATCTGTCATGATTCAACTAGCACTGCAGATAACACCTATCTTCCAACCTCCTCTAGTATTTTCCCACTTTCTCCTTTCCTAGTGTAAAACTGTTACACAGTACAATTCTTTCCTGTTCCAGCCTTGTTCGGGTCTCCTAATGTTCCTTCTCACTACCTTTGTACACATTATTTTTTGCCATTATGTCTGTACTTTTATCCTTAACTTCCTATAAAGTGAAACCCATAATCAAAGTCATATCATCCTATACAATTTTACTTTTTACTACACTTCTTCAATACATCTCTTAATCATACACACTTGTTTTTTTATCATAAGGGATTTCTTCAAAGTTAATCTTCAAGCCATTAGGCTTGAATTCATTCTCATGACTTCATGTAACCATCTACTGAAGAACATAGGTAAAATTTGTTTTAAAGCATTTTACTAACATAAGTTAAATGTATATGAAATATACTACATTGAATTACATTTATTACACCCCCAAATATTTGTTACATTTCACACTGACCCAATTACCATGGCATTATTTGCTTCCCCAAACTTTCATCATCCTATCATCTTTATAGGATGTTTTTCAGAGTATTTATATACTCCTTTGTGTCCAGCGTTAGGAAATAGATACTTTAATTAGCAGTGAAGCAGTGAAAAGGACTAGAGTCCTGACTATGGCCTAGGTTACCAGGTTCAATTATCTGCTTGGGTTCTTGATGGAGCAGATGTGGAGGATGAACAAGCTCATCCTGGAAGGGAGGAGTGGACACAGCTATATACAACTATAATCGTCTTGAAGGATATGCAGGTGTGGTCTGAGGTAGACATGTGACGCAATAAGCTGATGATTGGCTATAGCCTTCAATGAAGAAGTGCACATGAGTATACACTGCATAAGTAGAAGATGTATACTGGCTCCAGGGGTGACATGGGTTACACACACCCTACCCTACCCTGGTGGGCTTAGGACATTCCAAACAAATGACCTGACTTTATGGATGCCAATGAAAGATAAAAGCACCCTCACTGAATAATGGCCCATCTGTAAAGCCATAGCTAGAGTGGGGCAAAGGGGGCAGCTGCCTTGGCCATAATCTGTTAGGAGGACATGACTGACACTGTAGAACAGGTGCCAGTCAGTCCCTGTATGTCAGCAGTGCAATCGCTATCAGATATTTAAGCAGTGCAATTAGCATCATAGCCTCTTAACTGATATAAACTCCACTTTATTTTTCTGTGTGTATTGAGTAACATTTTCATAGACAGGAAAAGAGAAACTCTGTATCAACAAATAACATAGTAACACTATGTAGAACTGAAAGAGGCTTTATTTTTGGTTCGTGTTAAGGATATGTATTTATTTATTTATTTGTTTGTTTGTTTATTTGCTTCTCCAGTCTTGTTTGGTGATGACTGCCCAGGGCAGGGAAATATTTCTCCCAGCTACAGCTCTGCTTTTCTGGATGAATATCACCCCCACGCTATACAGAGTATGTCCTATGTGCAGAGGAATGAATGGGCTAAGTCCAGCTAGAAGTGCCTTAATGGTTGGCAGGCATAGGTCCAAAACTGATACTAAAATTATTTTATTAACAGTGTATAATCAGTAAATTAGATTTCTCATTAAAGTTTCTATCCTTAGTTTATTGTCTCTTATAGCATACATAATCAATTACTGGCTTATTTCTTTCTTTCTGATATACAGTGCAACTCATGTCATCCCTCTTTAATACTTTAAGCATGCACTGTATATTGTTTGCTCTGCTCTTTTCTCAATTGTTTGTTTCATTCCTCATTTGCCCTGTTCATATTAAAATCACCAGCCCATGTGCTTTATAATGATATAGTCAAAAACTGTTGGAAAAGTTCTAGTAGTCTATATTTCTCTAGTCTCTCTTGTAGATCATAACAAACGTTTAAAAATTCTTAGTTCCCCATCATGTACTAATGTTTTATCTTATTTATCTTCACAAATATTCTTTCCAGAATCTCCTTTTTAATTATGCCTGGTGTTGAAATAGCTCCTTTCATTTTACAATGCCCTTTGTATATTTAAGAGAATTAAAAAAATGTGTTTCTTACATTTTGAGCATCACAAACTATAACAGCTTATGCACAAAAGAAATAAAATGTTTTGAACCATTACACATAGCAATGATTTCATTCTCTCTTTACTTAAGATTCTGTTTGTGTTAAGGCAGGCAACCATCACAGTCAGCAATCTATTTATTTACTGTCATTTTATTAGGATATTGCTGCTACTTTTTATCATTTCCTTAGAAATTACAGTGCATGAAAATGTCCTGATCTGCACTTAATACTTTGAATTTCTGGGTCATTCCATCTTCATTTTGTTTCTCACCTATAGTCATATTTGCAAATCTGCTATGCTCTCTAAAATCTCCATCATGTCTATTAGAGGAAAACTTGCTCCATATCTAGCCTGTCCTGGATTATATAAATTGCCTTTCTGCTACTTTCTTCTTACATAGGTTCTTCTTCAACTTCCCCAGCTCTATGCTAAATGTCTTCTAGTTCACTATTTGTTTCATATTCCTCCCTCCTGCCTTCTATCAATTCTACAGAGCACCGTTGTCTTTTTCTTGTAAGGAACTCTATTTATTTTGTGCCTTCATTGCATAACAAAATCTGACTTATTTGTATATTCATTCTCTCTTTGCATTTTAAATATTCTTAATGTCTGTTTCACATTGGTAAGCAAGGTGATTTTTTTCACTACATATATAGTACATTTTCATCTGGCCTACATTTAACTTAATGTCTCTGTCAATCTTTAGATGTATCACATTCAGTAGATGAATAAAGTCACCCATTTTCCCTCTGTAGTAACACTCATGACCTGCAGTAACCTGTCCAAATAACTAATTCACAAACCTCAGTGGGAATTTCCATATTATTGTAAACATCTTTTGAAACCAATTATTAACAATTTAAAGTATTCACCCCATTACTGAACATCACATGTCTCAATATCTGCTTAAATAAAGATAGACTATCTTTATATCTAGGTGCTTTGCTTTTCATGTTTTAACCCTCTGCTCAACAGGGCTGATATTTGTGTTTTTCAATCACGTATTATGAATCTCTTAATTTCCTTCAAGTATCAAAGCAAATCACCCTGATCTTTGATCTTCAATATGTTGGTAAATGTCAATAGAAGACAATAACTAATGAAGACCCACAACATTCAGTTTGTGAGCAGTCTCCTTGGGTCTATATTAGAGCATCGAATATTTAACAATTCGAATTACTAAAGGTCAACCTTTAGTGATTGAACTATTAAAACATCGAATGTCCAGAAAAAAAAAAAAAAAACTAAACTAAACGGTGTAGGCCCGTCTCCTCTGCAATTTTTGCAATGTCTGAAAATATTCACTTTTGCCCTTCAGTCAACTTCTTATCATCATTTGAATGTTCCTACTGTTCTCCCACACAAGGCATTTTATCTGGTCTCCTTTCCAAATCAGGGACCTGAATGCCATCCATACCTTTCTTCTAGTTAAGCTGCTATAATACAAGTTTATACTGCTGAAATCTTACATTCATTCTATCTCCTGCAGTTATAATCAGTTTAATCTGTTTGTCTGAAGTTGCATTTGCAACTTTCTCAGAAACTTCATTTGCTTTTTGGCCACCTGTCTCTTTCATGTACTGCCAGATCTGCAGGGTTTTGGCTTGTACTATTAAACTGTGAAAATTAAGGAATTTCCAGTGAAATTAACAGCAGGCACAGTGAATGCCTCTAAAATTTACATTCATTACACTAAAACTCCAACTACCTGGAGCAGGAGATGAAACACATCTTTGACCATTTCTAAATCATTTCCTCTTCCACCACCATCAGTACCCAAGGAAAAGAACAGTTTCACTGATATACTTACTAAATTTCCTCCGTTCAGTATATTTCCCTGAGAAGGAGTTGTAGGCCTAGTGTGATTTACTTTGTTGACAAAATTAAGTAGTAAGGCAGATAAGTAAAAAGACAGGCAGATAGATAGATAGATAGATAGACAGACATATAGATAGATAGATAGATAGATAGATAGATAGATAGATAGATAGATAGATAGATAGATAGGTAGATAACCTCCAAAAACTGTGACTACAGCTATAAAAAGTAATTACCTTTTAATCAACATTACTTATACAGCTAACCTCAGGGTACCCATCTAGTAAAGGCAGGAGCCATGTATAAGAATGGAAAACACAGAAAATGCCCTAATTTGGCTTAAAGTTGTCAAGTAAAGCCTCCTCCCAGCAGGACCAATAGCACTCATTAGGCAAGGAATGACAGTGTTGAGGAGGAGTGAAATATGTGAGTGATGTAACAAGCATAGTTCAAAGCAGTGGAGGAAGTGCTAGCAGAAGTAAAAATATGTTGTTTTTGTTACAGAAATGAAAAGGAACTCAACTTGCAGCATGCAAAAAGAAAGAGGTTATTCTAGGATGGTGAAAACTGTGGCACCTAAAAAATATTTAAACCTTATTTAAATGTTTAACTGAAGGGATGAGTATGGATTGTTTAGATACAAATCAGATCTTACAAAGTAAAACAAATGAATGGAAATGCTGCTGCTGGTTTGGACTTTTTTCCTGAATGCAACAATAGAATGGAAATTCATCCCCCAAGTAAAAGTAATGTATTACAGTTTTGCTGTAATGAAGGCACTGCTTCTAAAATTAACCTGAACGTTAATTCTATGCCATTGTTAAATACAAGACTTGATGCACCAACATGTGCAATTACTTCCTCTATTGAATATCTAAATTAAGTCACATATTTGACTGATAATTATCCTTTATTTGTGAAAAACATAATCAATTTCAGACAATGGTAAATCAAGTAGCCCAGATGCAGCAGATTTTAGTGTATTTACAGAAACAACAGACAAATAAAAAGTAGGGAAGATTGAATGTCTGCACTGAGGTTTGATCAAGAACAAATTAAGGATAGTTTGTTAAGCTCAAAAAGAGAAAATGCACAACTAAAAGAATAGCTACTAGACCTACACATACTAGGAGAATCTTTGCATCTCTGGTATTACAGGAAGATTGGGATGCTTAGAAGTGACTGGAAACTATCACTCAAAATATAGTTAAATGCTCATTAAATTTGGAACAGAAACCAAATTTTGAAATTGATCACATTCATAGGACTGCAGTAAGAAATATTGAGATACATTCTACAGTGAAAATTTGCGCCATCATCCTAAAGTTTTGTAAGTCAAATGATCAGGGAAAAGTATTTGCAACTACTATCAGAAAGAAAATCTTTTTATATGATGGACAAGAAGTTTCCATCTTCACTGATTTGCCTTTTGAAATATTCAAACCAAGGAAGAGGTTTGCTGAAATAAGAACTCTTTTATGGGAAAAAAATGTAAAATCTGCATTTGTTTTCCCAGCAAAATCAAAAACTCTACAGCAGCAGAACTTTAGGGATTATTTAAAGCTCCTTTTCTTCTTGAACACTGACCTGGTGAGATTCCTATGTGATGGACGGGAATGGACTTTTTGGACATTTTTGGACTAATTTTTTCAGTCTTCTTCACATATTTTTTTCTTATGTTTAACACGAGTATGATAGCATTGATTACTTTAACTTCCTAATGTCTTCATTTAAAACTGTATTATGGCATTGCTTAGTATCAGACGTCTAAATATCAGTGGTGTTTATATATTTTCAAAATTATGAGAAGTGAAAAAATATATCAAATACAGGAATATATTCTGTTACAGGAAACTCATTGGGATACATGACAATGTGAATTTATTAAAGCTAAATATAATTGGATAAAGGAAATTCTTTGTAATTATGGAATGGTTAACAGCTGGCATAGCCATAATTTTGAAATCAAATTACTTTTTCAGCTAGAGAAACTGTATCATGGTCTAAAGGGACAAATTGGTTTGGCATCTTTTGATATTAATTCATATATACTTACAGTAAGTGGTGTGTATGTGCCATTTGTTGATTATATATTATTTTTTGTAAGATATTTCTTGAAGAACAGCAACAATTAGGAAACACACCAGTGTTAGTGGGAGATTGGAATGCCATTTTAATAGTGAACTAAATAGGTCATCATGCCTGAAAGTTCAATAATATCATACAGTCTTATCTTTTATGCAACTTTATACAAAGTGAGCGGCTTTATGATGGATGGAGAATTAAATACCCAGATTCTAAAAAAATATACACACATATCTCACCCAGTTAAATTAAGTATAAGAATTGATGTGTTCCTAATGTCATACGACTTAATACAAGAAACAAAAATTTTTGATCTTGTACATTTTTTATGGTTTGGTCATCTTTTTGATTAGCATAGAAATAAGATATGATAAAAATGAAAAAGTTATTTCAAAAGGAAGATACATTCAGCTTAATTCAATCTTGTTTATTTTAGAACATATATACAGACTAAAATAACTGATTTTTGGATAAATAACATTAATGCTCCTGTTTCTTTTTTATTAAATGGACTGTTTTTAAAACATCAAAATAAAGTTATATGAAATCATTTAATATTTTCTTTTTAAGGCTAGAAAAACAGAAGTGAATAAAGTTAGATCAACAAGTCCAAATTCTAACTCAGATGTTGACTACAAATTAAGATAAATACATCTCAATATGGAGAAATAATATAGAAAAACAAAATCAATTCAGGATTAATATAGAACAAAATAAAGTTCATGGTGCTTTTAAAACATGTTCATTCAAACGATAAAGTGGGAAGATATTGAGAATCCCAATGCTGAGCCAAGAAGTATAAAAGTCAATAGTTCATTTACAAGCTGAAAATTGGACAATGGTCAGGAGTCAAGAAAAAAATAGTAAAATTCTAAATGCTTATTTTAGTAAAATGTTTATTCAACACTGACAAGAGGATAAAGACAAAAATAAGAAAATAGTTAACTAACACACTTAAAAGTACTTTTGCTAATATAAACAAATAAATTACTTTAATTGAAATAAAGAATGTTACTACTATGCTAAAGAAGGACAAAACACCAGGTCCGAATGTATTTATAACGGAATTCTATCAGACATTTAGTGTTCAGTTAGCAGAATATAGTCATAAAATCATAAATTTAATGACTACTACAAATTTTGGCAAACCATCTTCAGTGAGTTTAGGATTATAGCATCGTATGAGGTTACTAAGCTAATGGTCCTAGGGCCATTACAAGCCTAGCCAAGTTCAACCCTTGTTCCCAAGGGTGTCTGGTTCAAGCAAACACTAAAATCAGCACCTATTGCTTCTGTCCCAGAGGGACCCGAGGGGAAACCCTGGGGTGAATTTTTGGTTACCCATCCAATCATCCAAATTATGCTTAAATAAAGCCAACAGGGGACTTTGTTTAACATGAATAGGAAGCTTGCTCCAGAAGTGGTGCAATCTCTGTGAGACAAATCTGTCTCTCCAGCAAGTTCTGTTGATGTCACATACCAGGTTAGGGTCCTTGGAGTGAGTGACCCGTATGCCATTTAACTTGCAAATGTGCAGCATTTCCATTAAAGCTGGGTCACAAATTGCTCTATATACAAGGAACAGGTCACCTCTGAGCAGTTTATATGACACAGAGTAAAGTGACAATGATTTCAGTCTGTCTGCATAAGACAGATCTTGAAGACCCTGAATTTTGTTTGTAAGGAACCTTTGTGGTCTCTCCAATTGTTGCAGGTGTTTGGAAAGGAACATACCAATGGGAGTGTTGTACTCTATTATTGGCTCGATGAGGGAATAGTTCAGGGGGGTTATAACCTCTTTTTTTCCTGGAGGCAATGCTCTTACTTAAGATATGAGCAATATAAAATGCCTTTCTTACCATTGTGGAGACATGGTGATCGAAGTTAAGGTTGCCTATCAACCTCTGCACCCAGATCTCTCACCACTGACTGTGTGGTTAGGGTATTGCTATTGCTGTGGTAGTTTGCAGAAACATTAGCCTTGCCAAAGGGGATGGTAATGCATTTTTTGGATTAAGTTTAAGACCATGACTTTGCACCAGCCATTAGTCTGCATAAGTCCTTCTGCAGGATGTTGACATTGCTAGGGGTTTCAATGATTGCTTCCAGTTTGCAGTCATCAGCAGACGTTGTCAGCCACAGTCCTTTAGTTTTAGCCTGTACTTCAGAGAAGTAGATTCTGAACAGTAGGGGCCCCAGAACAAACCCCTGTGGAATTCCACTGGTTATTGCTCTGCTGGAGGAGGTAGAGTCCCCTATCTTGACCGTATGAGTTCTATCAGTGAACCAGTTTGCAACCCACCTGACAATATATGGGTTGATACCCAGCTGGGTGAGTTTATCAATGATGCCTGAGAGGGGGATTGTGCCAAAGGCCTTGGCTAAATTTAGGTAGGCCATATGCACAGATCTGCCCATGTCTAGGGCTTTGGTGACTGTCTCGAAGAAGTCCACTAAGTTTAACAGGCATGATCTCCTTTTTACAAAGCCAAACTGTGTGGGGTCGAGCGTTTGGAAATTTCCTATATCTTTGTAATAAGACCCATGATGATTCATTCCATGGACTTGCAGATAAAGTTGGTCAGACTAATGGGTCTATAGTTCCTGGGGTCTGTGGATGCACCCCCTTTGTGCAAAAAAAATGACAGTAGCTGTTTTTCATTCTGCTGGGATGAAGCCAGTGCTTAGTCTGTGATTGTCCAATAGTGATGATAATTCCTGTTTTAACCTATGTAGAACACAGCCCAGGATGCTGTCTGGTCCCATAGAGGGAAATAGTTCTAATAAAAAAAGAAGGGAAAGAGGGTCAAAAACCAGAACATTATTAACATTTTCTTCTTCTTAATTTAGACTATAACATTATAGCTAAAGAGATTAATGATAAGCTATTGCAATATTTAGATACAATTTTACATTCAATGCAGTTTGGATTTTGCCCGAATAGAAATATGGAAACTAATAAATTGCCTTGAGCTACAATATGTATTATACTAATAATATGCCAAACCAAGACATTGAATTGATAAAATTAGATATTTCAAAAGCATTTGACTATGTAAAAATATGGCAAGCTATAGAACATTATGAGATTCTGCAATCTTTAATTACTGTAATTAAAAAACTTATACAGATATTCAGAAGTTGCATTAAATTAAATAAAAAGAAATTACCCAATTTCACCTTATTGACAGGTGTAAGGCAGGACTGCCCATTAGCAGTCACATTATTTGCTTTAGCAATTAATCAATTATTTACTTTAGAAAATGAGTCTATGACATCTGCAGATGTAATTAATCAAGTTTTCATTTTTAGTATACATACTAGTGAAGAACTCACTTTCGAAGTGTCCCAGTTGGTGGGTGGCCAAAATCTGGGTCAAATGATCCTCTAGAATAGCAGAAAGAATCTCAGTAGAATTGCAAAATGTAGCAGAAAAAATCTCAGTAAAATTCCAAAATGTAGCAGAAAAAAATCTCAGTTGATGATCTTGAAGTGAAGCATTCAAGCGCTACTTAAGTATACTAAGAACAAGGTTACAAATTCCAACATATAGAGTAAAACAGGTGGGTGTGTCCAAAGCAAGCCACCAATCATATCAGAGTGCATGTGTGTACCTTTATTGAGGCCCTTGTGATGTCATAGTGGGCTTGCCAAGAAGCTTGTTGGTGGGGTTAAACAAAGTATATATGTGGAGGCCACCCACCAACTTGGACACGGGGACACTTCAAAAGCGATTTCTTCACTATTTTTTTTAGTTTCCTCACACAGATCCGCGGGGTTGAAGGGCTGGAGTCACTAGTCTGAGGCTCTACTGAGATTTTTCTAATTTTTAGCATACATGGAAAATGTATTGATTATTTCTTCTAATTATAATATTGTATTAAAGATTATTTTAAAAGTTATCAAGAATGCACACCAAATGTAGGTTATGTCATCAGTTGTGATAAATAAGAAATACTAAAATTAGATAACATTCAATCACAGGCAAAATGATAACTGTTGTATCAGAAATAGCATTTCTTGGAATTATTATTTTTCAAAATTTTGAGAAAACAATAAATAGGAATTATATAAAATATCTAAAAAATTGAACATTTTATAAATAAGAATCAGAGTAATTGTTTCCATGTTAGGAAGAATTAATATAATTAAAATGTATTTATTACTATTGATACTTTTCCCATTACAAAACTTATTAACACCTCCCATGCGAAAATGGATTTCTCAAGTTAAAATAGTAGTAACAAAATTTCTATGGAAAGGTAGTACCTTGGTATGTAACTACAGCCTCAAATATACCAGGAGGTCTTTAGATGCCAGATATTGGAAAATATGCTGTCAACTGTATATGTGCCAATATAATTAATATTTAGTATTCAGGAAAAATTTATATAACAAAATCAAGTGCAAAACTTCAAAATCTGTCTCTTATTTCAAGAATGTTGTATTTAAAATCATTTGAATTTTATTTAAATTGAATATGCTAAATCATATATATCTCAAATTTTGGCACTCTTTAAGAAATGTAATATACCTCTATAGAAAATGTACATTTTCTCAGTATCTTCCATTACTTAAGTTTATAATATGACCATTAGATAAATTTACATGGAAAGAATGTATTAATCACATAATTATACACAAACCTCTTAACAAAATGTTTCATAAAATCCCAGTTAATGAAAAAAGATAGGAATATATTAACACCACAAAGCAATTATCAATGCTTTATAAAATTCAGCTTTGTAGCAATACTGCTCAAATTTTTCCTGGGAAAATTAAATGGAAATCTTACCTCACCATAACATATACTAATGAGAAATGGCTGAATGCTATAAAACAGAATTCCAGTAATCATAAATCAATAAGGAACAAATTTATACAATGCATGTTTATATATGCTATACACCAAATCCCTTACAGACTTTATCTGATGCATGTAAAAGATTCAGTGGCATGGTGGCATTGCTAATATGAACCAGCAAATCAAAAGCAGTGCTGGTGGATGTGTGTATATATAAATCAATACCGGAAAAAAACTCATGAGATAGTAAATATTCGAACAAAAAAAATGCACATTTTCTGCTTGAAATGTTTATGTTAGGTATGGTGGAGATATATTTGCTAGATTATGAGCTGAAAATTACTCTAGCATCTATGGTAACCAAAAGAATGATGGTTGAAAACTAAAAATCTACACTAATACCAAAATATTCTGAATACAAATTGTGGAATCTATACAATAAGTGTTTGTTTTTCTATAAATAATATTTTATGAATTAAATTGAATGTGTATCAAACTGTTAATATATATATCTTACAGGAAGCTGTTTTCTTTTATATTTTCCATGGTGTCTACTCTATTAGCCTTTTTTCTTCTTTCTTTCTTTCTTCATTCCTTCCTCTGTTTTTGATGTTTTCCTTTTTCTGGTATATGAAGGCAAACATATTGCACATTTTGTCATGTTAGATATTATTTTTCTTTAAAAGAATGTTAATTTTTTGTAACACAATTAAAATAGAAATAAAAACACTTATGACCCTCACTGCATACTATCACCCTATATGACTAGTGCACATAAATTAATTCTGATATTAATGACTTTTGGACATGCCTCTGCTTATCAGCATCTCCAGGCAGGATGTTCTTATGTTCTAATCTGTGTGTCTTGTTGAATGTAATTTCCTCAAATTAAATCTAGAAAAACAAAATTTGGAAAACTGGGGACTTCATTTTTCCCCAAAGTATAGTGATTCCAGAGTTCCAGAGTTCATTACAGATAGTTAAGGTTATAAGGTGACTACTGCATGAAGCGGGTTGAGAGGCTTTGCCTTATAAAAAAATATATTTTTACAGATGTATGTTGTTTAGGTTTATTCAAGGAAAAAACATGCAGTTGAATGCTTGTAAAAACTACAACACCCTTAAACAAGAGATTATACAAATTTAAAAAATAAATAAATAAATACAAGTTTTACTTCTTCCCATTGATGGTCTCTGTCTCCTAATACAGGATTTCAGTAAGTTTTCCATGAAAGATTTATTCTCAAGGGGTTTTATTAGATAGAGTTTACTACATGAATGCTGTATGTTATGTATTGTTGAACAAACATTTCCATTTCTGTTCAACAAATGAGCCAATACTCAGCATTCCCCTAGCACATTCACCCCCCCCCCCCAAAAAAAAACCTCACCATTTTATAGCATGCCCACACATACACATACAAATAAAGCAGGCTTTAGGTGGAGAAGGTTATATCAGCACAGATAAGAGTACCAAATTCTTGACTTATAATTAGAAATGATAAATGAGACTCAGGCACTGATACCTACAATTAATACCACTCCACCTAAATCACCATCAGATTCCCTACAGAAATGTTCAAAAAAGGCAGTGTTAGATAAGAAGCCCTGGTGGTTGGTGACGCCTTTCTAAGAGGCATGAAGAATGTAATGCCTAGAGTGAACATATTTTATATAACTGTCACTTGCCTATAAGTTTCATGACATCAGAAATGCCATTTTCAATCAAAACTAATAAGTTCAGTATGACCTAGATTCCTTTGTTGAAGGTTATAATAACCTAAGTAGAAAAATTAACTACATTATTATATTTGATGCTGCAGATATTCAGAAACTTCCTAAGAAAAAAAAAATATTCTCAGTCAAACTAACAAATGAAATGCCCTTTTTTCTTTGCATTATCTGCTTATAACTTGAAACAAGCCAATTCTCTTCACTGTGAACTACAATTCTTCACTAGAAAGACTGTGGTTATATTTTGGATATGATTATGTATTTACTTGGGAGTTGTTTATCAGTACAGATAATTTCTTTGCTAAGGTCAAACCACATACAAGCTATCAGAGGAGCAATTCTTCAAGATTACAACACTTTAAACATTTTAGAGACTCCATCAATGCATCTTTAGGCAAGCAGCAAATTTGTAGGCTCTTGTCATTCATTATAACTTGCAAGAAGACTGAACAATAAACTCATGGATTTATACAATATGCTAAATGAGGAAGATGCAGATGTACTCTACAACTGAGACACTAGCACTTAGAATTTCTACTATCTTTTCCTGGCAAGGACAGCTTAACACAATCTGGGGAGGGTTCAACATACGTTAAATATGTGTTCATTTCAGTCTTACTCTGTAGCACTGTACCAAGACCGAAATAATGTGGAGGATCAAAATGTCCTGTTATGATGATATTATGTTTACTACCGTGTTTTACACGTCTGAACCTAATTCGCAAAAGAGTTGAAGACGCATTATGTCGAATGCGTCTTCATCGAACTGTAAATGTCGAAAACGCAAAATGATGAAGCGACTTTTAAGTGAATTATTTCCCTGGGAAAGAAATGGCTTGACCGCTTCCATCACTTTGCCGTTTTCAGCACTGTAGTGCGATCTCGGAGTTGGTGTATTTAAGTAGGGGGGTGTGGGGGGCAAAGGCTCCCACTTAAAATATTGTTTAGTGTGTTTTGTTTTGGGAACAGCAAATTCTTTCCCTGTGAAAAAAGTCATGGTTCTGGCTGTTCGCTCTGTTTTGTTTTCGTTCTTTTGTGGTCGATATAACAGAGTTCGATCTTTTGATCATTCACTGTTATAACATAGACCCTATTAAATATTTACCATCCAGGAAATGGCAATGCACAACACATAAAACTGGATATTTCACATCTCTAAAATGCAGACTGCCTAGTGGGTAATAGGGACCTACAAAAATTTACTTTATCACCATAAATCACAATATTCTGTATGTTATTTTGTTTCACCTTGACATATTTTTGACAAGTGCATGATCTCTCTCAGAACTGGGTAACTCTTACCATCTCAGATGTTCTTGGAAATTTGCAAAGATCAATGCCAAGAAAATTTTAAGCTCACCCAAGGCATGCCATTATGTCAGGTGAACTCCAACCTGATCATAGGAGAGTTTAGGTACTGGGGCTGGTGCCCTGAAACTGAATCTCAGTCCACTGATGGTCATTAGAAAACTTTTTGCCAAAGGTCAGATGCTGGGATTAAGAAGTTATGTCCCCATCGATAAGACATGCCTTAAAAATAAAATAGTTTCACACTGGTGGAACAAGAGCATTCAGAGACAATCTGTGGAAAAAGACATTATTGATTAATATGCACAGAATATCCCAACAATAGTAAATTTGGAATTATATAAATAATTTAAACATAAGATGGGAAAATCTGTCAGGAAGGCAACAGCAATACATGAGTACAGGTTAGCAATGCACATAGGGGATAATAAAAATAATTTTGCAAGCGTATTAGTTTTATTTCATAGGAAACAGATAATACTATATCTTTCACAGATGAAGATGAAGTTATTCATCTATGGTGATAAGCACTTGTATTTGTTACTCTCTGCCTTCTAGAGGGACTGCTACCCCATGATAATCCAATAATAGCTGTGGATGATGCAGTGCACTGTCAAAAGTAAAGGATAATTCAGCTGCTGTCAAAATGATTTAAATGGCTACTTTTACACCAATATCAGGGAATCAGTAGCCCCCTGTTTAATGTATCTTTTCAGTACTCTTCACTGACAGGATTTTGCTCAAAACATAGAAAGATGTCAGCTTTCACTGGGGTGATCCAATCATCCCCAACAATTTCAAACTACTCCGTTTAACATACATTTTAAGAAATGTTTTAAATGTGTCATTCTAAAAATCACACTAGGCAAACTATGTACAGTGGATTTAATCTGGCATGGTTTCATATCTGGCCTATTGTGCTCCACCAACTAAATACATTTTTATAGTTATATAATTGACTCTATTGGTACAGATATTCCAGTGTATATAATATCTCTGAATTTGATAAGTACACACACTACAATTCTACAGATTCTATTTAACCTGAAAGTTAATTCCCATTTTAATTTGGTGGATAAAAAACTGGACTAGCAGCTGTGGTATCACTGTCAAAATAAGGGATTTTATGTCAACACCTAGTCTGCTTTCTAAAGGGGTATCCCAAAGATGAGTTCTGGGTCCATTTTTATTTAATATTTTTATGCCCCCACTTCCTAACATGCAATACATATGGACTGAAACATTTGCAGATGACTCTCAGGTAGCAGCTGTGATAACTGATACTGTAAATCACACTCTGTTAGAAGAAATACCCTCTTGTGCCAGAGTCCCTTAATTGTATTTCCAAGCGTGTACAAAATGAACTTGAATGTGTATTTGACGTCTTATGATGTTAAATTGTCATATACAGTTATTGCACATATTCAAGGAATACACCAAGTTATGAGCTATATAGAAAGCAATAAATGGCTCAACAGAAAGGGTTTGAATATGGTTGAGAGTTTATTTCTAATTTTGGAGAATATTTTTTTTTATGCACAAGGAGCATGTGTTTAAACAATGTGCAAAGGTGGCAATGGGGACCATTATGAACCTTGCTTATGCCAATCTTTTTTATTACATATTGGAAAGGTAAGTTTGTGTTTGGCTCCCCTACTAGTCAACACATAGGTTTGTGGAATAGTTATGCTCTGGTACAATAATGCTGAATCTTTGAATTAAATTACTGAGAGTATTAATACAAAACTAGAGTATTTAAAATTCTAGGTGAACAGCTTTGAGACATCTATTTATTTGTTTATTCTTTTTTTTTTGTTTTTGTTTTTGGATGTGGGGGTTTATAAAGAACTGTTAAATTAGATTTTGGGATAAGATTACATAGTAACAGCTTATTACATTATACAAGTGCACATCTCAGGAACATGAAGTTGAAGATTGCTAAGAGTCAAGCAATTAAAATCAATAGACTTACAGGAGATGAATGATATGATGCCAATAATTTGGAAGAATTAAGCAAGATATTTATACAAAGAACTGTTCTCAGTTAGAGATTATGAAAATGACAAAAAGTATTAAAAGTAAAAGAAAAGTATAAACGTATTTTATGTACTAAGAAAATAAAAAGTATTATTGTGCTTTCACATAATGAAAAAATCTGATTGGATGGAAACTGAATTCATGTTATGAAACTAATATTTGCAACAACTGGAAGTTATTGTAATATAATTCAGTTTTACCTAAATGTGTTAATTCCACCTCTGTGTTTTTAATGAAAAGGGCATAGTTTGAAGAGCCTACTGAAAAGGGTCAGGGACCGTATGGAAACCGTAGTGCATATTGTTAACACTAAGGGCACATACAGTTGCAGGGATTGTTGGGCAAGTAAAAATATTGCAAATGGCTCTTACTATACAGACCCTATGGCAGTGCAAACTTACAGGAATATTGATAAATACACATATAGCACTAGCAATGTTAGCCATAAGTCCATTTGAGATACTTGTACAGCATTTTATATCAGAAACACAGGTATAGAACTACCATAAAAGGTATTGAATCGTTATTATTCTATAAAGAGCAAACTATTATAATGAATTATGTAGGTATTCAGTTAGATGTGAAATTCATGTGTGTGTATATATATTTATATATATATATATATATATATATATATATATATATATATATATATATATATACCTATACACACATATGAAATTTCAATGTTATGAAGTAGACCCCATATATATATATATATATATATATATATATATATATATATATATATATATATATATGTGTGTGTGTGTGTGTTTTTATGTGAGTGAGGGAATGATCATAATGACTGAAACTCCCAAACATCGACATTTGTTTTGTCAACACACTTTGAACAACAAAACAGGTGTTCGACATTTCAAGAAATTGACAATCACCTCAGTTGGAGAATATACCCCTTGCCATGGGACTGTGCATCTCAGATTTAGTATATATAATTAACAGAGGTTTTTTTTTTCTTTTTAGAATTTCTGTGCATGCTCTAATTATACCCTAAGGGTATTAGGGTATCTTCCACATTTCTGGTGCAGTTATTAGTTGGGATTTGTTGTTGATGTTAGTGAAGTCAATGTTTGGGTATTTCAATAATTTTCAGTATATATATATATATATATATATATGTGTGTGTGTGTGTGTGTGTGTGTGTGTGTGTGTGTGTGTGTGTGTAGATAGATACAGATGCATAAATATATGTTCATAAGTGTATATATATATATATATATATATATATATATATATATATATATATATATATATATAGTTCCCCTTTATAATCTCGAAATACTGAAATATCAAATTTCAATATCTCAAAACTATAAAGGCGAACGACTCACAATCCCCACCATACACCACACAACACACACACCATTCTACTCCACCAAATAAACTATACAACCCTACACTACATGTAAGCAAGCCCCCTGCACCCCCAACACCCACCCTACTTATATATACCAACTCTGAGAACGCACAAACATAAAAAAAAAAAAACTCACACCCAGACATTCTATAGTCCCACACACACACACACACACACACACACACACACACACACACACACACACACACACACACACACACACACACACACACACACACACACACACACACACACACACACACACACACACACACACACACACACACACACACACACACACACACACACATCACCCATACACAAACACCAACACATCCAACACTCACACTCATACTTCCACCTCCCTACTCTAACCCACACGTGCAACTTACAAAAACACTCACATACACTCACTCACCTTAAATTCCGGACACCATCCCAGCCAAACACTTCATGTAATGTAGATTAAATGCATAAGTGTGGATTTCAGATATTCAAGCCATATCCGTGGTGGTGCAGCGGTAGCATTGTTGCCTCACAGCAAGAGGTTCTCCTGTTCAATTCTTGGCTGGAGTGCGGGGAGTGCCTTCTGTGTGGAGTCTGCATGTCCTCCCCGTGGTTGTGTGGGCATTTGAAAGACATGCATAAATGGGCGTGCCTTCGTTGAAGGTTGAACGTCGAGCTGGCACCTCGGCGTTCATGAAAATCTACTGCCAATTATTAGCGGACCGGAGTTCTGCTGTGGCGACCCCTAACTGGGAAAAGGCGAAAGACAACAACAACAAATATATATATATATATATATATATATGTGTGTGTGTGTGTGTGTGTTTATGTGAGTGGCGGGATGATCATAATGACTGAAACTACCAAACATCGACATTTGTTTTGTCAACACACTTTGGACAACAAAACAAGTTTTCGACATTCTGAGAAATTGACAATCACCTCTTCCACATTTCTGGTGTGGTTATTAGTTGGGATTTGTTGTTGATGTTAGTGAAGTCAATGTTTGGGTATTTCTATAATTTGCAGTATATATATGTATGTGTGTGTGTGTGTGTGTGTGTGTGTGT
>NC_056739.1:1480122906-1480127906 GCF_019279795.1 Protopterus annectens
ATTATATTTTATTTTTTTACCTGTAAGATAACAGTTATGAAAATGTTTTGATAAAAATCATCCCTTACATATTTATTTATTAGACTTTTAACAAACTTTTATTTATATAAAGAGGAAGATGTGATGTTACACTATATGAGTCAAATCTTAACCATTTTTATTTTATAAGTAGAGCAAATTAGAGGAAAAAAATGACATAATTATTTTACATTTTACTCTTTCACTTTTTAATGTTATGTTGCACAAAAGACTGTATTAAGAAATTTATTTCCATGTTTTTAAATGTGTTTCTATCCATTATTCTTGTAACCAAACGTACTGGTTCAACAGACCCTTAGCTGATTAGAACATGTATCTACGTAATAAAAAGGAGTTTATCTAGGGAATTATTGTCTCAGTCACAGAAAGGTTGGGACAAAAGTCAGATCTGGTATACAATTTAGAGATTCACAAGTGAATTTATTGCAACCATCCTACACTCTTTATTTCAAATACCCTCGTTTTGCACTTACACCCCCTGCTCATTTTATATAGGATAAGTCATCCTGGACATAAATGAGGTTTTAAACTACAGACCAACCAGTCTCACCTTATCATAATAAGTAAATGTTTTAAAAGAACTTGGTTAAACCATTTGCCCATTTTGCCTTTTGAAAGTTCTGAGTCTTCTCAATGTGGGCTCATAAAATATAAGTCATGCCCAATAAATGTCACTGAGTTTTAGACAAATGTTACAGATAACTTGGATGTGAGGGTTACCTGTTGATGTGGATTATCACTACCTATTCACAGAATTTGATAGTATCCCCACAGCAGAACTGTTGAAGATTAAAGTCTGTTAGTGTTACCTATGTTAGATAACTGGCTGCAAGGGGGGCTGTCCTCATGTAGGATAAGAAAACCTTTTATCCTAGAAATAAACATGTGGTATGCCTCATGCCTGATCTATTCAAAGTTTTCATTGCTTCTTTAATTAGGAATCATAACAGTCAGTGTTTCAAGTTTGTTGTTCATAGCAGAAGTTAGAGCATTTACTGCATCTTTGAATGATCATCTTAGTTTTCAGTCACGTCTAGTCTAATTATATTTATGGTAATTAAAATTGAATTATATTTAATATTAGGAAATGTTTTATTACCCATTATGGAGTGAAACTAGGATGCATCTATGTGCCATCAACAGCCAGATATTTGGCACTGTGGATTACTATAAAGATCTTGGGACATAATCTGGAAAAGATACAGAAACTATTTCATTAGACAGGTTAAAGATATTAGGACATTTAGTTGCTCAAAGATTAGAACATTACCAGGTATATTTTTTCTGCTATGTACTCTACAGATGTATTTTCAGCCAGTTTGTTAATATATGTGTAATGGAGTGCAAACTGACTAATTGAAGCTGATATTACATGAATATCATGATGAAACCAGAAATTCTAGTAAACTTGGTAGCACAGCCTTAGCTTATACTGATATCAAATCTAGCTTTTCCCTGATATGTTGCAAAAACATAGAATGTCCTCCCTTGTTCAGTCTGCTCTTCAAAGTCATTAACTGAGTTTAAAATTAAACTGGATGACATAGCTGGTGATCTGAGATTTATTTCTATAACTCCAGCATATAGATTTCTACATAGCCTCTTAGTGATATGCAGTGTCTGTGCTAAACAAACTCTGTTACATTGCAAAAGTGTATCGTATTTGAACAATAAGTGAACATTGTGTTTTCAAGAAAGAAGCTCTTTTGATTTTTTTTAAATGTGGAAAGAAAATATCCATTTTAATTACTCATCACATTTTCCTGTTTCAGGCTTTTGAACTTGCAACAGGAGAGTATTTGTTTGAACCCCGTGCTGGAAAGGCATACTCACAAGATGAAGGTACAGCAAAAAATAAATAATAATAATACTAATAATAATATATTCGCTGTGTAGCTTTAAATTATGCAATATGCTATATTAGAGAACTGTTTTCACTTCTCCAAGCTATCAGAATTTGCTTACTCCATTTTCTTCTGTCCTACCACTGTCCATTACAGTCTCTGTGTTTCTCTTTTACTACAGACCACATTGCTCATATGTTAGAACTGCTTGGACCTATCCCTATCAAAATGGCTTTTTCTGGTAAACATTCCAAAAAACTGTTTAACAGCAGAGGTAAGGAAAATAATCTTACCTACCTTGTATGGTAATCATATAGCTATACCAAACCTAATGTAATAATAAAGTAATTCATATAAAGTTATTATGCACTTTATTTATTTGTTTGTCTGATTACATCTATTTATATATATATATATATATATAGAGAGAGAGAGAGGGAGGGAAAAAGAAAGTCATTTTCATTTTTCTATTCTGTTTGGAAGTCTTTATAAAATCCAGGCTAGAGTCCTTCTTATGTAAATAAATTTTCCATTTCTGAAGAATTAATATTGCATGCTCTTGGCAAAAAGGTATACAGCCTTCATGTAGTCACTATTAAGCACATTGTACTGAACTTGAATTTGCAGCATGCATCCCTGTATTTTACTAACAATTAGTTCAGATGGTTCATGGGTTTGGGATTTTTAAGGTTACCTGTCTAACAACGTATATCAGTGTCAAAATTATTCTAGATTATGTATGAGAAAAGGACATATGGTAGTATTTGAAATGAATGAATAAATAAAGCCACTATGGGATGCAGGTAGATGTCTAAGAAACAGGCATAATGTGGGTTGTATGGTTAATGTGTGTTGGTATGGTTGTCTGAAAAAGAGTGTTTTATGATGTTAAGCAGGGTAAAACATGAGATCAACTCATGAGAAGTAGGGCAAGGCAATGTGGTCTAATTCTTTGCTCTGTAAGACTGACTTAAGAACTAACCTTATTGCATGACATACAGGGACAGCTTGAAACCAGGTATAATGTGTTATGCACAAGGATGGTGCAAAATCAGGCTGTATGAAGGAATAAGAAATATGTAAGTCATGGTAAAATCATTAAAGAAGCAAGATATACATAAGATCAATAATCTAAATGTGAAAACTAAGAATATGATGTAACCTAGAGTAAACAAAAGTCTAGCGTGAATGCATGAGAAACAGTATGGCACATATAAAGTAGGAACAATGCATTCTGATCATAGAGTTTAGGAAAAGGCAAAGAATTCAATATCATTTTCAAAAATATTAGAGGAAGGATTTCCCCATGTTTTGTCTCAGTTCCCTGAACCTTCAACCAGATGAAAACAAACTGGTCACAGATTCTGCTAAACAAAACAAATAAATAGTATATTTTATTAGGGATATGCTCCTCTCACCCCTTACTTATATATAACAAGTGCATGATTACACAACCAAGGAGAAAAAGAAAAGCCAAATAACTTGGAATAACTGCTGATGTAGAACTGGAAAATGCAGTTTATGGACTTTATAACTTATAGTATTTTGCTTTGGCCTTTATATATCATAGAAGATGGTCTGAAAGAGGAGCAAATTATTTTTCAGAAAGTTTCAAATATTAGTAAATGTACAAATATAGTAAGTGATAATTAATCTATACGGGGTTAGTTATGCTGTTTGATAATGCATCTGCCTTTAAAGAAGTTTAATTTTATGAAGAAAATCAGTAAACTAGTAGAAGCAAGGCTAAATCTTGGCTAAATCTGAAGGCCAAAATCATATTGCTATGTCTAAATCACAATTGTTGAGAGGTATACTAGACAGGAAAATGCAGTAACTGTAATTTTTTATGTTACAAACTATGTGATTAAGACTGCTGTAGTATGAAAATATAAGTGCATACAGTCTATCTGCATTCATATTTACTGGAGACACTTCAATTCACAAGACATTTATAGGAATGTGTATATCTGGGTCATGTTTAGGGGGATAGCATCAAGAGATCTTAGTGTACAAATCCTTTCATTTTGTTAACCAGGTTAGTTCCATGACTTTTCAGCTATAAAAAAGGATGGGTGTTAATATTTCACCCTCCATGGCCCCTGAAGATCTAGTTATGACACTGTGTTCACTTCGCTTTACCACAATTTTATATAAACCAAGCACCCATCTATGATTGGTCATTTATTTGAAACACGACTGCATTCTCTTTCTATGATTAGTGCATACATATGAAAATGTGCTGGTATTATTTATTTTTTGTTTGTTTATTTATTGCTGAGGTAATATAAATATCCTGTTTACTACACAATGGAATTTGTACTAATGTACACACACTCGGGGGGGGGGGGGGGCATTTTATAAACACAGCTCACAATCACAGTTTAAAACTGGGTTCAGTATCTGCTTGGTAAACAAACTGTATTTCAGGATGTTGTTAAAAAAATGCTTCTAGATATTGGGCCAGCTTCAGTAATGCCTACATTAAGTGTACAAGTGTACACAATGTGTATTCAAGAACATCCTTACCACATTTTTGTGCTTTCTAGTCACTCAGAAAGATTACACTAAGTGTACATGGAATCTACACTTTGTGGTAACCTTTATGAATCCCTGTCAATATTTAAAGCTGCAAGAAAATCAGTAGGAAAACTAAAATTAAGAGGAAGAAGGTGTGAGTTATGCCGGTGTTGTCTGTTCACTCAGAACAATGTACACTTAGTGTAGGCTTTATTGAATCCCTGGGATTGTTAAAAAAATGTGTAGAAAAGGAACAAACTTCATTTGACACATTATAATAATGTATCTTGTTAAAGTCATACTCATAAACTGTCTGCTTTGATTTGCAGGGGGTCTCTGCCACATCAAGCTACTGCGCCCGTGGCCTCTATGTGAAGTTTTGCTGGAGAAATATGACTGGTCACTGCAAGAAGCTACTGTCTTTTCTCATTTCTTACATCAGATGTTAGAATACGTGCCAGAAAAACGTGCAACTGCTGCACAGTGCCTACAGCATCCATGGCTGATCTCCTAAGTGTTATCTGATTGTTACTGGTTGATATTACATGCCTTCACATTCTGCATTTGAAGGAAAAGTCATTATTTGTAATATCTTCT